>NC_089761.1:58684272-58779272 GCF_040412425.1 Macrobrachium rosenbergii
AATCCTACTAAATATTAGAACTAAATAATAAATGTCAATAAAATATAAAAAAAGATTTTTTTATTTCCCTTTTTTTAACATCAGTCTTATACACTTGCTAAAATTTGTTGTTTTCAGGAGAGGCGGCCTCAAAGACAGCTGTTTAAACACTCAAGGTCGCCAGTTGAGGGAAATTAACCTCAACACAAAGAATACGATAAACGTCGCCTTACTTTGGATGCAGTCAATCTCTACTCGTTAATGTAGTATTAAAAACACAACGGCTCTTCCAAACAATGGATTCGAGACACAAGGCTGCATAAAGAATTTGAAATATCTTGCTCAACCTTCCCTAATTCCTAGTTGCTTCATTGGAATAGTTGAAGGTCGCTAAACCATAGAAATTATGCTTAATCTAGACTTCGTATAAGCAAGTTGTGGCTTGGTAATCTAATAATTAGGGTGGCGGAAGGACGAAACAAGGAAACTGGAAGTACAGAAAAAGGGCTAGTAATTGACGAAGTTTTGAACAAAACACATACTTTACCTTGGACGACTAGTTGTTGCGCATACAACGGACGATCGGAAGTTCTGGGATGAATTCGCCACTTCACTACTAACATAGACTATAAACGAGACAAAGGGGCCGAGACGCATAGAGCGTGCGTCCGTGATGGAAGTCTGGTTCTATCTCTCTGCTTGTCCAACCTACTGTAGTTGGGTCAAAACAGGGGTGTCCGTTCATGCCCTCAGGGGTCTGAAACTTTGTCAAAACATTCACCGAAGAGAACAGGTAAAAAAAGCTTAAGGCCACCTATCATAAGGTTGATTATGGAAATTTTCCTATGGGGGTTAAATCCCTAATGCTACTGAGTTCTTGCTGCAAGCAAACGTTAAAAGTTTGAACGGTCTACACGACCCTGCCGATACACCCATCTTTTCCCTCCTTGGTCAGGCTGATATTACCACAAATAAATGCATCGAGGGCAAATATATATATATATATATATATATATATATATATATATATATATATATATATATATATATATATATATATATATATATATATGTGTGTGTGTGTGTGTGTGTGTGTGTGTGTTGGCCATGTGGATAAAGGTATCACTGTAGTCCTGAGTTCTTGTCTTTCATTGGTTCAAGCCCATGGGACGATGAACTTATTATCAACTAAAAAATTCCTCTTTGGTAACATATGTGAAAATATATTATTTCCGAGGTAGAGCGAATTGGATTTTAAAGGACGTTTGTAGCTTAATGCTTGTATGTGAATCATGGTGGTGTGATAAAAAGTTATACAAATACACACACATGCACACACATATATATATATAATATATATATCATATATACATATATATATATATTTTTATAAATATTACTGCTGTTCGCCCTCGATGTATTTAGGTGTAGGAATATGAGACAGATGGCGTCCCTGCATAGGCTGGGCAGTTCAAAAAAAAACAAAATATGCTATGGCATTAGGGACCTAAGCCTCAGAGAGGGTTTACACTCAGTGACCCCTAGTAATGGTGGCCTTAACCTATCTTCCTCTCTATTCTATGCATTCGGCGATGCCTTTGTCAAGGTCGGATTGCCTGGGGCGGTATGTCAAGAGACCGCCTCACCTGGCGGTCACGCGAGCGAGATTGCAGAGAGAGAGAGACTAACAACGAACGAGGAAATACGCCACATGCGTGCCGGAACGGTCTTCTTTGTTCTTTACCACTTTTACTCTTACGTCTATATTAATTAGTAAATTGGGAAAACTGCCAGAATCCTGACTCCTGAGGTCCATCATTATGCATAAGCGACTCGGCGTTCACGGTAAGTCCGATTCTTGTTGAAGTCGTCGATTGACTAGTAACTTTTTCTGTATTTCAAATTTCCTTTGTTTCCTCCTTCAGCCACCACTTATGGTATATGTGTTCACGAAGTCTAGATTAAGCCAAATTATTATATTGTTAGCTTCAACCCCATTATTCCAGTAAAATACCTAGGATTTAGGGTAAGCAAATCAGTTTAAGTCTCGATGCTTTCTTGTGTCTCGGTCAATGTTTGGAGGAACGTTGCGTTTGAATCTAAAATCATCTTAACGAGTAGAGATTCTTGTATCGTCCGAGTTGGTGGGCGTTTATTATAAAGTCTTTATTCCTTGAATATGCTTTGTTAAGGTTAATTACCCTTAACTGGCGACCTTTGGCTAATTAACGACTGTCTTTGAGGTTAACTCTTGGCTTCAAGTGACAGGTTACGTGTATTCTTGGTTTGCAGGGCCGTGAAAATTACGTAAATTGAACAATAAATGATCAGCCAAGACCCTACACGTAACAATATATATATATATGTTGTCGGACCCTGTTTCTTTCCTTCAAAGGGCCCAACTCTAAGGTAGCGTGCCCGGCCAGGCGGCATGGAAGTTATTTGTAGCAGGAACAAGTGGTTCTTTGAAAAGCAGTCATTAAATTATAAATTACTGAGGTTAAAGGAAAATGATTAATTGTTCCCATTTCTTCTTTATTTGCACTTCTTGTCTGACAGTTCCACCTATAGTTTCTTAACTGTTTCTTAATGGTTGAGACTTTAAGATAATGGTTTCGAGACTTTAAAAATATGGTTTCAAGAGACTAAACGAATTAGATTACGGGGACTATTGTTTGAGAGAGTCTTTCTTCACTAACACACTTCTTCTCTTTCTGTCTTTTCTGCTTCCCCTCACTTTGGAATAGTTCTCTCTCTCTCTCAGACTTTTTCTCTCTGTCTCTCTCTTTTTTCTGTCTCCTTTCCTGTATGCCTGTCCTTATATCTCCCATTTTCCCTTGTGTCAACCATGACGTCATATTCTGGGCAGGTACTGATTTCCTGAGGCACCTCCTCCACTTGCTTCATTCCAACTTTTGGAGGTGTGTTTTAAGGAATTCCTGTTGATTATTGGGTATTTACTCCTTGTAGGACGTCTCTAGGTCTCTGGCACTGATGGCATTTGATTGGCCAAAACATCTAGGCTTGACCTGTGGGCGTGGCTTATTTCCTTGGGCTCTCCTTCGAAGTCAAGGGGGGTGAGGGTATTTTCCCACACTCTACTAACCTTCGCAGGACCCTCGTGGATTTCGAAGGCACGGCCAGATGCAATTTCTCTTAGCGCCTCGTTAGTGCTGGTGTGTTCTTGAAGATATGGTTGGCGACTTGTTGTGACAGGCTGGGAGATTTATGACTTTATGGTCCTTCGTACCGACCCAAAATGGAAATAGGATATTTCTACTTCGAAAAAATACGTTTTTCTCTATTCTCTCGATACAGTCTCGGCCATGCTACCTAACTGTCTCCTGACAGTTTTCTAAATAAACAAAACAGTATGGACTATGAGGGCCCCTAACAATATGCACTTTTTGTATGACAAATTCCTTCTATGAATCTGTCTTTAAGTATTAAAACAATCGTAAATGATATATAAAAGAGCAAAGAAACATTAGCAATTATCTCTCCAAGTTACATTTGAATTTACTCAGGCCTCATACCTAGCTGCCTAACAGGTGGATTTTAAATTCTTAAAAGTAATCAATCTGTACAATCATAAGGCGACAATCTTCATTTCTTGGCCGTTCTTCATGGGTTTCTTGTTGGGCTCGCTGCTACAAATGAATGATAATGTCCTTACTTGTATCTTGGGTGTATTCAAACATTGTGTAACTAACATGTGTAACTTACTTGTGTACGTTTTGCTTGACTTTATCAATGCAAGTATAGACTTCTCTTTGCGTAGGAAACTTCTACATTTTTAATGACTAACTCAAAGTATGACTGGCAACTTGGGTCGGGAAAACAAAGTAGTACTTATGAATATTTTTGTGACTGGCAAAACAAATCGGTAAGCTTTCGCTATTTAAAGTATCTCCGAGAAAGGAAGATCGTAAACGTGTTAGTTCTACGGGAAAATAAGTAATTACTATTTCTACTTTGTGTTAGTATAGTTCATGCACTCCTTTCAATGTTGACATGTTATGGGTTATGCCAAGACTTCTCCTTGATGAGGTATCCTTAAAGTACTCACAAATCTTGCAAACTGTATTTCTCATTTCTTTACCTTTTACTTCTATGATTAGTACACTGATACCAATATTCGTGATTTGAAAACAAGATTCTCGTTGAAATCATTTAAAAACCTGTCTTAAACTTCTACCTCATTCTTCTATTAGTGATAGTGGATTGCAAATCCCTAAGGATGACTGTTAACCCTTCTGACTTTAATACATTACATTTCAGAAATCTTACTTTACTTTCTTGCTTCCTAAGTAATTCCCCTCAGTTTCACGAAAAAGTAAATTCGAAGTTACGGCGCCTTAACCCCAAATTCTTTTGTTACAAGACCGACTAATTAAAGTAAGTATTGCAACATTATAAGAAAATAGTTTCATTACTAAGTCAACCAATGAAGGCAAACTCAGCAACAAAGAAATCAAATACAGGGAATAATAGGATGAACTGATGGGTTTGTTCTTATCATTATTACTGAAATGTGACTCTTCTATTTCTTAGGTTAGATCTAGTTTTTTCCTCTGAAGTAGCTTCTTCTAATTCTTCAGTCAGTTCTGCCTCTTTAACTTCTTTTGTTCTCTTGACTTTATCTTTATTTATCCAAAATCCTTCTTCTTCTAATGATTCAGCATATGTGGAAGGTATTACTTCATTCACCTTTTTCACTTTCACCTTAGTCTCTTGTACATCTATGACCTTGTATGGCCCTGTGAATTTAGTGGCTAACTTGTAATTAATTTGTCTATTATATTCTTCTGAGCTTCCTCTAAATTCTTGTGTAATTGCTTATGAATTACCTTGAAATTCCCAATTCTTATTTTCATAATGTCTTCAGAGTAATTAGGCTGTATTGGCTGATTTAGCCACGCATATGGTAATCTTGGTTCATATCCCATTAAAGCCTTTATGGGTGTTGCTTGAGTACTTGTATGATACTTAGCATTTAGTGATAATTGGACTAAAGGTAAATTGACGTCCCAATCAGGATCCTGTCCTACTGTATGCCTTAATGCATCTAGAACCTTTCTGTTATTTCTTTCTGCTAAGCCATTACTAGCTGGATGATACGGTTGTATTGTTACCTTTTCTACCTTGAATGCATCACAAATTTCTTGAACTAATGAGTTATTGAACTCGGTGCCATTATCAGATATAATGACCTGTGGGGCAGAATACCTACAAAATATCTTGTCAAAAAGAGCGATAGCACACTCTTTAGCTCCTTTACTAGCTAATGGTATTAACTGTGTATATCTAGTAAGTGCGTCAATACACACTAATATATTTCTATTCCCCTTACTCGTGGTGTGAAGATTAGTGATTAGATCTATGGCTACTCTTTCAAATGGAGTCTGCGGAATGGGATATTTCCCTAGAGGTACTTCCTTATCTGTTCTTCCCTTGTAACTGTTGCAAGTATTGCAGCTCTTCACGCAATTACTAACATCCTTGTAAATTCCTTTCCAATGAAAAGACCTTTTAACTAGTCTAACTGTCTCATCCCTTCCTGGGTGAGCTCTCATGTCATTGTCATGCATTAACTCAATGACTTTATTTCTTAGGCTCTTTGGTACTATCCTTTTATGGAGTACTCCTAGTAATTGATCAAACGGGTCACACTCGTGACACATCCAAACTAGTGTGTTGTCTATGACGTTTACCGCGTCTATGGGGCATCCAATTCTGTTACTTAGTTCTGCTCGTTCCTTTTGACTAAATTCTCTTTTATTTTCTACAAAATCGAAGGTCTCCTTTAAATCTTCATCACTTTTTTGTTCACTCTGGAAAGTTCTTCTGTGTAATGCATGGTAAATACATTGCTTATGAATTCGGTCTGTTCTGCTTCGTGGCCTATCATGTTTATACTATCCCTTTGGTTACTATGCCTTGATAAGGCATCTGCCACTTTATTGGCCTTCCCTGGAACATATTTCAACTCTGTCATAGTCTTGGGCCGTCATAAACCAACGAGCTCTACGTCCGGAAAAATTCGGATTCTTAAGCATTTCTACTGCGGCGGAATGATCAGTGAATACAGTTATCTTGTACCTGAATATGATATACCTGAAGTGTTTTAAAGCATCTATTATGGCTAAAGACTCTAGGTCTGTTACTGAGTAGTTTACTTCTGTGGGCTTTAGCTTTCTACTGTAATATGCTATAGCATTATATTTGTTATCATGTCTTTGCATCAAGCATGCTCCTATACCAGTGCGACTTGCATCTGTAGCTAAAAAGAATTCTTTACTGAAATCTGGGAAACTAAGTACGGGAGAGTGAGTTAACCTTTCCTTTAGTTCATCAAATGCTTCTTGTTGCCTTGTTTTCCATAATGAATGACACGTGTTCCTTTAATAACTCCGTCAGCGGAGCGGATATTGTTGCAAAATTCTTTATGTACTTGTGGTAAAAACCTACTAATCCCAAAAATGACTTCACATCCTTCTTACATTGAGGTGTAGGATACTCTTTGATTGACTTAATCTTTAAGTCGTTTACTTCCACACCCTTTTCACTTAGTGTGTGTCCCAGGTAGTCTATTTTCCTTCTAAGGAAATTGCACTTCTTTAACTTCAATTTAAGATTCGCCTTCCTGAGTCTCTTTAGTACTTCTCTTACCAGTTTTATGTGTTCTTCAATTGTATCTGTTGCTATTATCAAATCGTCTATATAGCAATGTACATCCTTGCCTAATAAATCACTTAAAATCTTATCCATTAATCTCACAAAGGTTACTGGGCTTGACTTCAGACCAAAAGGCATTCTCACATATTGATATCTACCGTTGCTTGTACTACAGGCAGTTAATGGTTTACTTTCCTCATCCAAAGGAATTTGTAAAAATCCTTGCAACAAATCTATTGTGGTAAAGTATTTCTTGGATCCGATCATTGTGATAAGATCTCTTGAGACGGCATTGGATAAAGATCATTTTCGGTTATCTTGTTTAACCTTTTGAAATCTACCACTACTCTGTAGGTTTTATCCTTTTTTGGAACTAGCAAAAGTGGGAAAGACCATGGAGATTTTGATGGTTCTATTATTCCTTGCCTATCCATTTTTTGTACTTGTCTTTCAATGATCTCCTTCTGGGAATGGGCTACTCTATAGGCTGGTATGTAGATTGGCTTTGTGTTTTGTGGAATGTCTATTCTATGCGTTATTTCACCTTTGTTACCTAGTGTATCGCCCTCCTTAGCGACTATGTCTTGGTATTCACTTAGCAAATCTGTGAGTTTCTCTCTAGCACAATCTTCTTTAATATCTTTCAAGTGAGACCCTATCTTAGCTCTTCTCAGTTTTATGTCCTGGGCTGAATTTTCACCTTCTTTATTGATTGGTGCTACCGTTTCCTTCTCTACAACTTGAATGGGAATGCTGTATACCTCTGCTAAACCTAATTCTGTTCCCTGTGTTAGCCTAACCTTTCCTCCTCTGTTATTCATAACCTGCAAAGCTATTTTACCCTGCCTGACTTCATGTAGACTAGAAGAGTAATGTACCCCCTTTACTTGTGCTTCTTCAGTAAGCGTGAGAATTTCCTTCCCTTCAAAAATTGGATTTACTGTACATTCTATCCATGCGCTCTCTCCAGGTTTGTCTTAACTGCCTGTCTAATTTCAAGTAAGAGTCTTGGTTGGTTTCTAAGTGAGTATTTATCTGTTGAGAGCTTGTGCTGTATACTGAATATCTTCCCTCTGTCATGTCTTTCTTTAGAATACTTCTCAATGAAGAGTGCTCTCGAGTCGGGATTCTTCCTGTTAATTTACATAGAGGTATTCTAGAAATTTCATGACCCCTTCTAATCACTAATTGCTCTCTAGGTGCATTAATGCTGATCCCTTCTCTAGCCATAGTTGGATAACCAATTAGCAAATGTGCAAACCCTAACTGTATATCTCTTACTACTAGAACCTTCTCCTTTAGTGAAATTCTTCCTAGCTTAAAAAGAAAATCTGTTTGTCCTACTATTCTGATATTATTACCCTGAACATCTGTGATTCTGCAGTCTACTGCTGGGTTCAAACTTAAGTGAGAAAAATACATATCATACACCTTTTCTGACATTATATTCTTAGGACTCCCTGTATCAAAGAATGTGGCAATAGGTTTCTCTAAACCAACATGTGCGGGAAATACTGGTCTATAATTATATTCATTCCTTATACTAACTTTGCTAACCTGTCTAATTTGGCCTGGGTTTTGCATTCCGGTCCTTCCCTCTATTATGAAGACCCATTATACCATCATCTGATATACTCGCAGTTTGGTTAGTATCTTGATACCTAATTGGGTTTGAACCCCTATTCCTTCTAGCTTGTGGAGACTGACTACAGTCTCTACCTCTGCCTCTTGACTGAGATCTATATCTAGGTGCTGAAGCAGGTCTATTTCTGCAATCTCGAACACTATGCCCAGCTCTCTTATGGAAAGGGCAGTAAGCTATCCTTCGACAGTCACTGGCATAATGTCCCTTCTTCTGACAGTTATAACATATGACTGTTGAAAATCCCCCTTGAGTTGTATTACCTAACGTCCTAATTCTGATTCTATCTGGATTCCTAGAACTATTTTGTCCTCTTTCTTCTTGTCCTATGGTGACTAAAGGTCTGTATACGGGGTTCCCTTCGTGATTTCTACTAAGATTCTTGCTACCTCCTCTTCGATCTCAGCTATGTCATCTGAAGTCTCCCATTTTCGGGTCATCCTTCCAATAGCTTCGGCTGGCAAACTTCCAATCATGAATGCTAACCTAATAATGGTTTTGACATCAGCTACTGACATTTTATCTGTCTCTGCCCATTTAGTGGATGTAACTAAGTGACCCCATTCATTCATATTGTTATATAGCTGGGAACTCATCCCTTGGTAGCTTCTTTTATCTGCCTTAGAACAGTGAGCTATCCTTGCAAGGCTGATAACTGGATCTGTTTCGCCTACTGTGGAATATACCTTCCTAAAGAACTGTTTCATTTCTTCCCCATTTCTTAAGTCTTTGATATGTCTGGAATGGACATAACGTTCTAAGTCTCCCCCTGCTTCCAGATCCAGATAACTCTTCGCTTCACTGAGTTTTTCGCTATCTGTGCCTATTATGTTATTAAGATGTATGCCTACCTGCTCTATCCAGTTTTCTAAGTTACAGGCACCTTGACCTTCTTTCCTTCCACAAAATTTGGCTATATGGTTAATTGCATGTCTTTTATGGGTACCTACAGCTGCTGAGACTGGGCTAGTTGACTGTGTTTCCCTATCCATAGCTAAATTATTGGTTTGACTTCTTGTTTAAACAGGAGTTCTTACACTATTAGTTTGTGCCGATCTCCTCCTGGGCATTTATGCACTAATGACAAACACTTTCTTAACCACTGAGTATAATGGCAGTAATAACAAAGCAAATAAATTCAACCAGTTCTTAAAATCACAAAAAAAATTCACAAACATCATAAACACTTCTATCTTACCTAAAGTAAAGTTAAACAATCACTAAAATTTCCCGAAATTCTAAATTACCGATTGGCGGTGTTAAACAAAGAAAAAAAAATCCCTTAACTTCCAATTATCCTTGACAGTGACGGTAAAACAAATAAAGAAATTATCACTCGCTTCAAAAAAATTAAAAAAAAATAATCCTCAAAAAACTTATTCTGAACACCTTTAAGCAAACAAAAAAACAAGTTGAGATTTCTCGATCGAAAAATATATAAATTTCAGCTAATGAATGTTAAATAAGAAATTAAATGCTTAAAATAACCGTAGAATGACACAAATAAAATACAGAAATTATGGGTTAGTCATGCCTAACGTTAAATAAAGTTTAGTAATACCAAATGTTGGATAAAATTTAGTAAAATGATCGATAGGTGCTTAGTTAAAGAAAAAGAAAAAGAAAAAAACTCTTGTTGCCAAGTCTATTTAATTTACGTATGAGTTTTGTGTTTTCAAATGAATATCAATACAAGTGTTCTTAGTCGATTTAATTTTGTGTGTTTCTAACTCAAAGAAAAAAAATTTTCTACGTGTTTGTGTGTGACCGTAAGGACATTCATACTGTGTCATTTTTTTTTCTCTCGTCTTTCTGCGCGTATTCTCTCAGCAGCTTGATTTTGTTATTCGTAGGCCTTCGTCCAAGGGTTGGGTTGTTCGTTCGTCTTCTTCTTCGCCTTCTTCTTCAGCGTCCTTCCGTCACTGCGCCTTAGCTGGGGATCTTGCTCTCACTCGGTCACGGGAATCATCGTGGCGGCGAGAGGAAAGGGGCATCTCTCTCTGCGGCGTAGTCTTCTGCTCTGGCGTAGCGTTGTGTGTGTTTGCGTGGGGCGTGTTTTATTTTCTTCTTTGCAGAGTGGCGTATGTTATGTTTTGTCTTTGGTGTTTTTCTTTGATCACTTGTTTATTCTATTTTCAATTGTTTATCTCACTTCACTGTTTCGCCAACTGTTCATGATCACTACCGGTACACCCGCGGTTATCTCACTTAGCTGTTGTAATCTCACCGATCGCCATCGGCTGCAGCTTTTTTTTTTTTTATCTCACTTAGCTCTCGATATCCCACCTAACTCTCGTTATCCCACCACTCGCCACCAGCTGTTGTCGGACCCTGTTTCATTCCTTCCAAGGGCCCAACTCTAAGGTAGCGTGCCCGGCCAGGCAGCGTGGAAGTTATTTGTAGCAGGAACAAGTGGTTCTTTGAAAAGCAGTTATTAAATTATAAATTACTGAGGTTAAAGGGAAAATGATTAATTGTTCCCATTTCTTCTTTATTTGCACTTCTTGTCTGACAGTTCCACCTATAGTTTCTTAACTGTTTCTTAATGGTTCGAGACTTTAAGATAATGGTTTCGAGACTTTAAAAATATGGTTTCGAGAGACTAAATGAATTAGATTACGGGGACTATTGTTTGAGAGAGTCTTTCTTCACTAACACACTTCTTCTCTTTCTGTCTTTTCTGCTTCCCCTCACTTTGGAATAGTTCTCTCTCTCTCTCAGACTTTTTCTCTCTGTCTCTCTCTTTTTTCTGTCTCCTTTCCTGTATGCCTGTCCTTATATCTCCCATTTTCCCTTGTGTCAACCATGACGTCATATTCTGGGCAGGTACTGATTTCCTGAGGCACCTCCTCCACTTGCTTCATTCCAACTTTTGGAGGTGTGTTTTAAGGAATTCCTGTTGATTATTGGGTATTTACTCCTTGTAGGACGTCTCTAGGTCTCTGGCACTGATGGCATTTGATTGGCCAAAACATCTAGGCTTGACTTGTGGGCGTGGCTTATTTCCTTGGGCTCTCCTTGAAGTCAAGGGGGTGAGGGTATTTTCCCACACACTACTAACCTTCGCAGGACCTCGTGGATTTCAAGGCACGGCCAGATGCAATTTCTCTTAGCGCCTCGTTAGTGCTGGTGTGTTCTTGAAGATATGGTTGGCGACTTGTTGTGACAGGCTGGGAGATTTATGACTTTATGGTCCTTCGACTGACCCAAAATGGAAATAGGATATTTCTACTAAAAATACGTTTTCTCTATTCTCTCGATACATATATATATATATATATATATATATATATATATATATATATATATATATATATATATATATATATATATATATATATATATATATATATATATACACACACATTATGTATATATATATAATTATATATATACATATATATGAAGATAAAAAGGCCCATAAAACACTATTTGAACGTTGCAACCATATATTTCGGGCACTTCCTTCTGTGCCCCTGTTCACAGGTAAAATATGGACAGATGAAATGTTACAATGGTATATATACAAAGCATATATAGGGTGGCATTAAGTCTCCAATGGTATGCAGGTGACCGTTTCCTAAGGAGGAGAATAAACAATTCCCTAGTGGTTTTTGGCCTCATTAACTCCTGTTTGGCGACGATTCTGGTGGTCGTGTTCCCTGGAACACCTTCAGAAGCGGTCTGAGGATTAAAGCGTCGATGTCGTCCGATTTCCAATGTCCTCCTGACAAGTTCATATTGTTGGTTTGATTGATGATAGCAGATTCCAGCATCTTTCTTTTGTACGAGCAGCTACTTTTGAAACCAGCTCCGCCCCACTCCAGTTTATGGAATGGCCTGGATCTCTAATATGTAGGAAAATCCCCGAACTCTCCGAAGCATAACGCACTGATCTTTTGTGCTCTGTTATTCTTTGTGAGAGCGATCTACCTGCCTCCCCCACGTAAATGTCATTACAATTGCTGCACGGTATCTTGTAAACTCCGGCTTCTTCCCCTTTGTTATTTAAGTATACGTTAATGAGCGAGCTCCCGATGGATTTGGGATAATGGAAAATAAAGGGATTGTTAGACCCGAGTTGTTCGGTGGCTTTTTGGATGTTTTCATCGTACGGAAGCTGTATTTTGTTGTTAAAATCTATTTGTCTGTTGTGAGTGGGACCTCTATAGTATATTTTATTCGCTTTATTAATAGCCCTCTCGATAATGTGTGGTGGATAGAGCAGTTGCGTTAGGTGTCGGCGGATCATGTTGAATTCTTTATCTAGGTACCCATTTGAACATATCCTAAGTCCTCTGAGGAATAAGTTGCACCCTACCATGATCTTTACGGAGACGTCGTGGTAGCTTAAGAAATGAATGTAGGAAACAGCGAAGGTGGGTTTTCTATATACTGTAAATGCATATCTGTTCTGTTCTCTTATGATCAGTACCTCTAGGAACGGCAGTTTTCCGTCCTTTTCCCATTCCGTTTTGAATTTTATGGTCGGAACTAGCGAATTTAGCCTATTAAAAAATTCATTAAAGTCTCCCTACCTATTGTCCCAGAAAGTAAAAATATCATCTACGTATCTAAGCCAGATCATATTACGGGGTTTGATAGATGACAAAATTTCCATTTCGAAATGTTCCATGTACAAGTTTGCTAAAAGAGGTGATAGGGGACTGCCCATGCTACAGCCAAATTTTTGCTTGTAAAAATTACCATTGAAAGAGAACACATTGTTAGTTACACAGAGGTTGATAAGTTTGAGAGTTTTATCTATGCCAAACTTATGGAATAAAATTTTATAAAAATGAGAGAGAGAGAGACTTATGTAAGCCTTGGGAAAGAAACAGGTTTTTAAGGTTTGCCCTGGTAATAAACTGGTTTTCTCCCCTCCTTATAGGAGGGACCTCCTTATAGTGAACCCTCCTGGTGGCTACAGCTCCCTAAATTGGTTTTCTCACCTCATTATAACACTTACAGCTATGCTGCTCAGAATCCTAGTTACAGCACCATAATCCAGAACATTAGCTGTAACCCGGAACCGATTTCTTATGAGTATATTTGAAAAAGTGCTGTAAGTCAGAGATGCTGTAACCCACGGACTGCTTGTATATCAGTCAATCAATCATTTCCTGAGGCACCCACAAGGATGCATAGAGCCTCGATGAACTCACGAGACCACATTCTGTCCTGGGCTAACTCTTCAAGATCTCCCCAACACTCGTCTCCTGCTTCTCGCCTCACTGTCCTTAGCCACGTCTCCTTTGGCCTACCTCTACCTCTTCTACCAAGGGCAACCCACCCAGGTGCATCTTGTACTATTCCCTGTCTTCTATACACATGCTTAGCCACTTCCAGCATGAAACCTAACATACTCATCAACCAGCTGCACCCCCATTACTTCCCTAATTTTGTTATGTGATATCCTATCCCTCCAATTAATTCCAAACATTCTTCTGAGTGCCTTATTTTCAAATGCTAAGAATTTATTATCCAAAGTCACTGTACTGTACCATGACTCATGCCCATAGATCAATATACTCCTAAATACTCCTTATAAATAATGATTTTTGTAAGCACAGAAAAATTTCTATGATTCTGAATATTTTTAAGTATTTTCATTGCCTGATGAGCCTTTTTTATTCTTTCCATAAATTCTGCTTATACATTTGCTTTACAACCATGCCTTCAATTAGATAATTTTCAGTATTCATTTATTCATGATTTCAGTTTTTCCACTATTTATAACCAAACCAACCTTTTTATTCCGATTCATTCAGAATAAGTAGAGCATTTCAAATCATCAGTGTTATTGTATAGCCTAAGTGATTTGAAATGTACTAACCTAATCGTAGCCTAAGTCTTATACTACAACACCCAGATTGCTTCACGTATATACTGTTCCAAGTTGCACTTAAAACACTGCATTGCTTTGTGTATATTAATCTAAAACAGAAGCAATATAAACTTACTGTTGGTTCAAATGGCACATTTGATATTCCTATCCTGAATTAGAATCAGATTGGCATGAGCACAATCTCTACTTCGTAATCTGCATCCAAAGAACATCTCAAGAAATTCTCCTTACATGTAGGTATGCATATCTCCTAAAGGAAATCTCTAAATAAACTTTTGAGATGAAAAGGAATATTTAAGTGGACTTGAAGGCACTGACAACTATGGCTGCATTCCTATTTCTTGAGTCCCTATTTGATCTACACTGCACCAAGGCTGTGACGAGAATGACTTCATGTTCGTCTTTGGCCAATACCAAACATTTGACTAACCACTGGACAAACAACCGATGCCGGTAGTAAGCACGATTACACATATACTTACAATTAAAGACACGAAACAGCCAAAACAACACTTTTCATTACTAAATACAAACAACAAAACATAATGTCCTTCTTCTACTTAATACGCATTTCCACTTTACGTAAATTTAAGAAGAATACATAAAACCGTACCACAACTTGTGGAAAAGTACAGTCTCCCTAGTCGAAGTTTCGACATACTCCCCCGCAAGAAAAACTTATGCCTAATGTTATTTACAATAGTCCTGTTCTTATCAATGCCTTTATGGCTTCTGCAGCTATTTGAGCAGTCTTCCTGCTCGGGCCGGGGCTTGACCGAACATCTTCTGTTGCAGGATTAATTTCCCTTATCTCCTGCCACAGCTCTAAGGGGTATAACTTAATTACAGGTCTCATGAGCTGGCTATGTGCTGTTCTTAGAGTAGCCACTCTTGGGACCTTGTCTCGCCCCAAGTGTAACGTGATCACTTGTTCCACTTGTTCCTTGGCCCCTCATCATGAATGAGGACTACTTCCCCTATCCTGGACCAAGAGCCATGCACCATTCCTACTCAATGGGTCTCTCTTAACATTGTTAAATATGCCCTTTCCCATCTTTTCCACAAGTCGTCGCACAACTTGGATACAAGCAGGGATCTTTTCTCAGTGAACTCTTTCCGTCCATAGGTAGGGTCACCAGAGATCTCTTCCCAATTTACTACTTTTCTTGAGAAGGAATTAGGCTTTCTTCCAAGGATCAAGTGGTTAGGGGTTAAAATTTCCATTGGTTCAAATCCCCGGGCGTGTAACTTTATGGTCTGTCATTGATAATTCCTTCCAGCTCCACCAGCACACAGGTCAGTTCCTCAAAACTGAGTAAGGCTTGGCCTACGATCTTTTTTAGACATGACTTACAAAGTCCTATCAGCCTTTCCCATATAGCACCAAACCACGGTGCTCTCGCTGGAATGAACTTCCAGTCACATTTTATATCTATCAGATGTTCCTTTACCGAGGGATTCTCCAACATGGTCTTAAGGTATTCTGATGCCATCAAATGTGGTGACGTTGTCACTCAACATGAGTGCTGGGAAACCTGTTCCGCTGCAGAATTTTCTAAAACTCATGAGGAACGAGTCACAGGTGGTGGTTATCAACTAGTTCCACATGTATGCCTCTGGTTATCGGGCACATAAATAGGATGATATAAGCCTTCTCAGGGCTCTGTCCTTTTCCCTTAACCCATAATACTCCGGTGTCTTCCACGACTGTGGTATTAAAAGGTTGCTTACATTGCACCCTGAACTCAGGTAATGGAGGAACTATATTGGGCCTATACGGCCTCCCCTGCGTTCTCCTACAAATAACACAATGGTGTAATGTGCTCTTAGTTAATTGCCTTATCTGTGGTATCCAGAACTCCTGCCTGACACTCACCACAGTTGCATTTACACCCATGTGAGCATTGGCATCATGATGTTCTTTAATAATTACCCGAGTAACATAGCAACTCTTCCTATACTATTGCTGAAGAGTTGCTATATGTAAATACTAAATACCTTGTTAATATAATTACCCCATCCATCTATCTTGTTTCATTTACAAACCACCAATTTCCCAAATACTAAAATAACATGTTATTGTAATTATACTTTCTATCCTTCTTATTTAATTTACTATCCACAGAGTCCTTTTTTTTTAAAGTTATTGAACTCTTAGTCAAGATGTTGAGGATTATTACATCCAGAAGAAAAAAGTTGGGGATGATTTGAATTATATATATGACCAACAAAAGCAAAATAGTGACCGAACAAAACAATATTGGATGTGTGAAAATCGGAGAGGTAAAGTAAGAGTGCACACAAACACAGATGAGGAAAATTACATGATCATAAAGGTAGTTGGTGAGCATAATCATGCCACCACAGCATCATCTGTCAGTGCAAAATGTGCCCAAAACCAAATAAAAGGTGAAGCACTTGGAACCCAGGACTCATCTCGTACTTTGTTTGCTACTAAATTGAAGAATTTGCATGAATGTGCTGTAGCTGAACTTCCTCTTGCATCAAATTTAAGCCGTAATATACGCCGTTGGAGGCAAAAAGAAAATAAATGTCCTCCAATCCCAAAAACATGGCATGGTTATCTGACTCCTAAAGAGTATGCCAAACTGAGTAATGGGTCATTATTTTTGCAATATGACAGTGGTGAAGATGATCTTGAAAGGATTTTAGTATTTGCATCTGAAGATCAGTTAAAGGATTTGAAAAACTTTAGAGTATGGGCAGGTGATGGAACATTCAATTGTTGTCCAATAATATACTACCAGTTATGTACCTTGCATATTCAAAATAATGTTCCCCGGCTCTTTGCACTACTACCTGACAAAACCAAGGCCAATTACAAATGCCCCTACTGATGAAATGACCTCTACTTTTGAAAAAAGTAGGATTAAGAGAAAAAGTTATTATTAAGACTTGGTGCGAAACAAATCTGAGGAATTATTCTTAATTAAAAAATATATGGGACCCAGAGTTAGCCAAATGAACAACTGACCGATGCTGACTAGGCATAACAATCAAACAAAATATCCAAAACGCATATATTACTCTTAAATGGAGAGAAACATAAGAATTTAACAAACCAACGGAAGGCAACAAAAGTTCTGCATGTGAAAAAATAAATACTACTGTATGTACCTACAAATAACTTGTCATTAACTGCAGTTGAATTAATTATTGCTTTTGGCAAAAGAAGAATATTGGATAACAGTATCATTAACATACTTAACATCTTTGCTGAGAAAAAATCAAGTATTTAAATCATAAATGAAAAAAATAATAGAGTGAATGTCACTTAAAAGTCAGTAGGGGATCGTGCAATGAAAATAGTACACTACTGGCAGTGAACCCTTTGTTCCAAGTAGTACATATGCAGGACTCTAGCATAAATTTTAATGGCTTAGGTAAAAGGGTGCATGGTCTTGGATGTGTGAAGATTATGAATGTGTTGTACATGAAAGTGATTGAGTTGGGTTTAAACAACTCAATCATGCAATAAGAAGAAACTTAAGTTTGAAGACTTGCATAAAGTAGTAGTAGTTATTTTTCTGTCTTTTAGAACATTTAAATGTTGACTTGAGTTTATTGGTTAGCAAAAATTTCAAATCTTAATTTTTTTCAATTAGAGAGGATTTAAAGAACATCATGACAGAAGAAACCAAGAAGCAGTCTAAAGAAAAAGAAAAGCAGTCTAAAAAGGGAAAGACTGCTATTGATGAGAATTGTAAAGAGCAGAAGAAAATCAAAGAAGAAAGGCCTGCAGAAGAAGATATGAGGAAACAGGTAAGTCTTGGTTTCAACTACCAAATAGTTCTGTTGATGGATTTTTAGTGCTTATAGATTATTATTGCTATCCTTGAAATTTTATTTTTAAAGAGTGCCTATGTTATATTGGTTTGAAAAGGATGATAGATTTTTTAGAGTTAAGAATTTCTTTAAGCATTTCTCTGTTTTGACTGATTATTAAAAGATTGAATTTAGAGTATCTGTCAACATTGTGTCCTTTGAATAAAAAGAATGGATGGCCGTTCAATGACTTCATGTTCCCCATTGCAGTAGACCACATTCTTTATGTATATTTTGTAGGGGAAGGGAATGCATCCCTTGGCACCTCTCAATCTGAGAAGGATCAGTCACCAACACACAAAACCATTTATTCATCACCAGATGATAAGGAAGCCAAAGATTTCAGGAGTAAGGGCCTATCTCAGAGTGACCAATCTCTGCCAAGCTCCCATGAGCTGTCATGGAGTCAGCCCAAGCAGCCTGCTTGCTCTCCTCACCATTCCTAGTCTTTGGACTGCCAGCCTCAGAGCAGTTGATGGAGTTCTCCATATCACCTGCCTTGAGGTGTGTGTAGGAGAGCCTTTTCACTATCTTCTTGCATGGTGCATTAACTGTCCCCTATCCCAGTTAAATGGGCCCATTCTCGCTTTTAAGAGATATCCCCCTTCCCCTCTACCTCTTTGGCGTTGTAGCCCATCTCGACCCCGGGAGGTGAGGGATCTTGTGGCTTTACCACATGCTTTTTGCCTTGTTCTCCATCCTCCTCCTGCTCCAGCCCTGCTTCTGAAATGTAACCCAATATATGTTCAGAGCACAACCCTGTTGATGCTCGTCAGTCTTTACTTGTGAAAAAGTTTTCTGCGGGATGAGACCGGGAGCAATTGAGAGCAAATATCCGCCTCTCCCGCCTCCCTGGAAGTAGCAGCTGCCCAAGCTGCTGGCAAAAGGTACTGAGGGCCCTTCCCCCTCTGGCACCCCTTCAAGGTGAGCAATCTTGGGGTGGTGACCTAGTCATCAGATACCACCAATCTCACCTTTAGAGAGAGGTGGTAGGTTCCATTCCGTAGGTAAGTCTCCTGTAAGGTTACCATAGTCAGAGTTACCTGTGGCATTTTGGCTGAGGTTAACTCCTTAAACTGTGGATTAGGGAGTTTCCTTGCAGTCAACAGATCGAGCAAACACAGAGAAAGTTCTACACCTTGAAGGGTGCTGTAGATCCCCCCTCCAGATCGATGCTTTGCTGTTCTGTCTAATATACAAGCTCCTTGAGGGGATCTGTGAGAATTGGTTGTCATGGCCGTGGTCCATGTTGTCTCATGGCTGAACCCCTGACAGTGTGCCATGACCACCATTCTCATGAGAAACTCCCTGTGGATGTTTGGCCTTCAGCAGGGTTAATTGTGTAGAGTGGCAAGGCTCTTAATTATCTAGCTCATCAAGTCACTAATGTGTGGGCAAACATAGTTCTGCTCTGGAGAGACTGCATTCATTCTTTGCTTTCACACCTTGTTTCTTATGAAAGCTGCCTCTTGCTGTGCAACAGCTCAATCTTTGGTTTGCAGTTCTACTTCCTTCTGAGTAAAATTGACACAGCTGTAGAGCTGTGGTAGGGGAGATTACTGAGATTCTCAGTTTGCTGTGCAACTATGAGGCAAAGCACTACTTGCAAGTCCTGTGGTTACAGCTAACTCTCCACTTCAGCTGCCCAAAGAAAACTTCAGCTCCAGAAGGCTAAGCATCTTGCATCGCATGGAACCCCCCTTTTCATATTAGTCCAAGAGAGGGGGTAGGGGAAAGAAGAAAGGAGTGTGTAAGGGACTGAAGGCGTTTGGGACTTGAGTCCATCCTCATGCCCCTCAGAAAAATGTAGCAAGTGACATGTTACTTTAAAAATAGAACTATAATTTAATAGTAAGACAAAGGGAAGAACTGTGCAAAACAAAGATTATTGCGGTATTGCATCTTTCATAAATCATAACTCATCCAGCAAACTGATGACCTGAATGAATATTTAAATAAAAATTTAACAGTGAAGAAGAAAAATTACATTATTTCCATAAAACATCAAAAAGAGAGAGCTAGGAAAATCTGTTCAGAGAATGAAATAAGTAATGAAAATGATGGCTCAGTGGTATTGAAATGGCAAACATCATTCCTGGAAGAATGGCACTGTCATTGATATTAACTCTGTAAGTCATATTGAAGAGTAAGGAATAAAGCACAGCATCATTGCAGGTCTGTGCATGCACATTAGGTTCCTCTTAATTTTGAATGGTTCAAGTTTTTGTATCTGGAATTTTGTTGCATGGAAGTACAGCAACATATAGTTAATGCGGGTTGTCATGAACAAATGTAAACCTGGAAAATTCTGATGTGTTCTCTTGAATAATTAATAATTATATAGCCCTAATATGGAACTACTTGTTTTATTTTTTAGGAAGCGACAATTGAGATAAGCTCAAGGTCAAGAAATTTGTATCATGAAACACTGAAAGATGCCAGAAGGTTTGTACATAGATATTCCTTTTGAAATTAATCTACTATGTTTTGTTCAAGTTTGAAAATACTGTTTTATAGTATGAAAACTCATAAAAGCTTTTTGGTAGAAAATTAGATATTAGATAATTGGATACATAATTTATATTATATCAAGAGTGTAAAGATAAAGATATTTCTCTGAATTGTTTATATACAGTACTAAATTTGAGTATAAACACTGCCTTCTCTGTTATTTTTTCCTTATTTTCAGATATTATGAAACCAACCAGTTCCGTTATGCTTTAGAGGTGTTTGGTAAGGCTTTAGCCTATGCTACTCCTAGTGGTGACAGCACAGCGGTAAGTAATTCATGGTAACTGGAGAATAAATGAGAAGTTTGTTTTTAGTTACATTAATTTTTTTAATTTTTTGATATTTGCAATAGGTTCTCTAAGTGTTTTAGTATTCAGGTAATATATATATATATTGTTATGGGCCCACGCCCATCAACATACACAAGTCTCTTAAAATACAAATAAAGTCACAAATGACCAAGTCCACAATAGGTGGAATGGCCGCAACAGAGTGTACAGAGATGGAGTTAAGGAGGATAAAGAAAAACTGAGAATAAAACCTTAATATTTAATACAAAATTTTAGAAAGAAATGACCACTGAGCCTCTTACAAAATACATTAAATAAACACAAAAATCAACCACACTGAAAACATCGAATAACAAACACACTTACACCAAATTAAGATAGACTATGCAATTACACTTTAAAGAGAGGGCCCTGAAAGTAATAGAATGTCGAAAAGACAGAATAACCTAACTTATTACACACTAAACCAAAAAAATAAACTGCTTCCCTTAAGTGAGCTCTAAACGGTGGAAGTGGCCACCACAGCCTTCAAATCACGGGTCGAGGAGAATAATCTATAATTTCCTAGGACCTTACCAAACGTAAGAGAGGTCCCCTTGGCAAAAACACTGGGCCAAGGGCGCAGACAGAAGAAAGAATCACTTTAACGTCGCAAGACGATCAATGGACACGGCCGTCCGACAGGTAATCACACCTTACCAGTTGGCAGAGAGGTCCCCTTGGCTGAATCACTGAACCAAGGGCGCAGACTGAAGAATGAATCAATCTCCCAAAGGAGGACAGCAGCAGCAACTGAAGAAAGGCAGGTATCGTAATCCAGAGTTAATCCAAAATAAGGCAAGCCCTCACAGTGTTAATGGTCCAGAAAACTACTGAACCAGACCTGGCGAGACAGCGCCGAATACAGCTCCAGCCAACACCACACGTGAAAATAAAACAAGCTCGTAATTAAAACTATACAACAAGTCAGAAAAGGGATTTTGACAAAGGAAAAATCTATTTCTGAGTCCAGCCCCGTGTCAGCCGGTGAAATTCCATACTAACACGAATTTCTAGGTATAAAATGCTAGATATACCAGAGAAAAAGAGCTTTCAGGAATGCTGGGGTTACTACCCCAGATCGGCGTCTTTCCCTAAGGAAGACGTCGGTATAACCAAGGGTGAGTGAAAGGATCACAACCACAGAGCTACACTCGATAGATATCCCCATGTCAAAACTCCTCAAAGAGAGCGGTGAGCCGTTACAGCCCCCACGCACAGGCGTCCGCCAGGCCGGCGACACCAGCGCCACCTACATCATTCCAGACTAGCACCACCCCCAGGCTTGGCATGTGCAAGTAGGGGGGGAGCGGAAGCCACTTCTGGGAGGGTCACCGGGTGACACAGGGCCTTCCTCAGAAATAGATTTTTCCTTTGTCAAAATCCCTTTTCTGAGTCCAGCCCCGTGTCAGCCGGTGAAATAGTGATAGAGAATCATGCCAAGACTGCAAACTACAAGGAAACAAAAGGTGATCTGAAGAAAAACACAAGCTATGGAAACGGATTTAATGAGGATATCTCTCACATGAAAAAATGAATATTAACATGAAAATACAGTAATACGATCTTAAAAGTAGAATACAAAGTCAATACACCAAACAATATGGCAGGCAAAATACATCCAAAAATACTTAAGATTGGAGCAAAATAAAAACAGCCCAGTACCCCTAAGACAATCCAAAATTACAGCATGTCAAAATACAGTCCCCAAAAGATAATAAAAAGACAATAATAATATCAATATGAGGAGCAAGGCAGTGAGGCATGATCATCCAGAAGGGCAGGCAGAGAAGTAAATGAGGAAGGCGGGGGGGGGGGGAAGGATAAAGGATAATGGATAATTAAGGTGGGGAATGACACTCCCCACAGCCACTGTAGAAAATTTCAGGGCTTTGAGTGATTTTTAAATAATGGCGTTTAAACACTGGAGGTGATTTCCATCCCGTATATTTGGTAAGTTCTGAAAATCCATATTATGAAAATAATTAGTGGAAGTAGCTACTGCACGAATATCATGAACCTTAGGGACTGAATCTGGGTTAGCTTGTTTAATGAAATACAGAATTTGTTGCCTTATTGCATTTAATGAAAGAGTTCCACCTTTCTCTCTGATAAAAGAGGACCCGACTTACACTGTGGAGTTCTTAAAGGTAAGACTTTAAGGTATAGACTGGGCATAAGGACTGGTCCTGTGGAAGGGCACCACCTTCCAAGGAGAGCACCTGTCTTGAGGGTCCTCATTTTTAGCTAAAAATCTATGGTCAGGAGAAAGGAGGGCTTCTCCGGACGGGAGGAAACTAACAAAATCATCACCTCTAGAGAGAGCCGACAGCTCTGAAATTCTGGCACCTGAAGCCAAGCTAATCAGAAATAAAGTTTTCCTTAACAGATCCAAATAAGTGCATTGAGAGTTGTCAATCTCAGATGCTAACTTACACATCATTGAGGAACCACGTAACAGAATGTGGGCGTGATATGGGTCTCAGACGAGCGCATGCTCTAGGAATAGATGAAAAGTAAGAATCTGTAAGGTCAATTTAAAACCATATAAGAATACCTTCTTCAGGGCTGACTTAGCTGTGGTAATAGTGGCCGGAGCAAGGCCTTTTCAAACAGTGATCTAAAGAAGGTAACTGCTAGGTTAGTAGTCATGGTTTGGACTTCAGATGTCTTCAAAAAGAGGCCAATTTCTTGACTTCTGAGTCATATTGTCTGAGAGTAGAATCTCTCTTGTCTGATTCTAAGAACAGAGTGTTAACGGGGTCAATGTTTGCTCCCCTTTGAGCTGCGAACTTTATAAAGTCCATAAAACTAGGGCATTCTGAATTCTTGAGGAAGCTGACACAGTCTTGGTTTGTATTGTTTGGGTCAGTTTGGGATTGGGAATCCGAAGACTCTGCAACCCGAGTTCCTGAAGAAGAGGGAACCAATTGCTCTGCAGCCAATAATGGACTACCAGGGCTAGTTGGCCCTTGAATGACCTGAGTTTGTGTAGTACTTTCAACAGCAAATTTATTGGGGGAAACAGGTAAATCTTCTCCCAATTGTTCCAGTCTATGGTCATTGCGTCCGTGGCATACGCCTGAGGATCCAGGTTGGGGCCACATAACAGGGAAGCTTGAAGTTGCTCTCTGTCGCGAACAGATCCACTTGGAGACCGGAACCCGGCGGCAAATCCAATTGAAAGACTCTCCGTCCAGAGACCACTCCGTCTCCAACGGAGTGGTCCTGGACAGGGAATCCGCCACCACGTTCGCACCCCGCTAGGTGGGTGGCTGACAGATGCCAGCTGTGCTTGTTTGCCAGGGAGAAAATAGCTACCATAACCTGGTTTACGCGACCTGATTTGGAGCCGCCCCTGTTGATGCAATGAACTACCACGGCGCTGTCCAACACCAGTCTGATATGAATCCGGCTGGGGCGGATTTTCTTTAAGGTTAGAAATACCGCCATAGCTTCCAAGGTGTTTATATGGAACCGTTGAAACATTGTAGACCACGTTCCTTGTACTTTTTGGCGAATACCCTCCCCAGCCGCTAATGAGGCGTCCGTGTGAACTACCAGCGCCGGAGGAGGGAACTGAAGCGGGACTGTCTTGGACAAGCCGCTGACTGTGGACCAAGGCCGCAGTCTCGCTTTTAAAATCCGGGGGATGGAGGAGACCTTGTCTCTGAGCCTGACATTGGCTCGACTCCGCCACACTCTGTTTATGTCTTTTAATTTTGCTTTTAAGAGCAGGTCCGTCACTGAGGCAAATTGAAGGGAACCGAGGATTCTTTCTTGGGCCCGGCAGGATGCTGCTTTGTCTCTCAGGAATTTCCTGGTAAGGGAGGCTATCTCCTTCCGCTTGGGAGGCGGGAGGGATAACGTGTACGAAGACAGATCCCACTGGAGACCCAGCCACTGAAACCGGGACTCCGGAGTCAGGCGGGACTTCTCTCTGTTCAGTTGAAAACCTAACGACTCCAGGAAGTTGATGACCGTGGCCTTCCGGCATTCTAGAACTGTTGGTGCCCAAATTATCCAATCGTCTAGGTACGCTGCTAGGGATATCCTTCGGGACCGGAGTTGCTGAACTACCGTGTCCGCCAGCTTTGTAAATATCCTGGGTGCAATAATTAGACCGAAAGGCATAACCCTGAAGGAGTAGGCTTGATTCCCGAGTCTGAAACCCAGGAACGGAGAGAAGCTCCGCGCAACCGGGATGTGATAGTAAGCGTCTGAAAGATCGATAGAGGTGGTGACGGCTCCACGCGGAAGTTGAGTCCATACCTGCGCTACCGTAAGCATGCGAAATTTGTCGCATTTTATGTAATGATTTAGACGCGACAGATCCAGAATCACTCTTTGCTGATCGGAGTCTTTCTTCGGAACAGTGAACAACCTGCCTTGAAATTTGAGGTGCCTTACTTTCTTTATTGCTCGCTTGTTGAGCAGTTCCGCCACATAGTCCTGTAGGATTGATGAGGGTGGCTGGTAAAACCTGATCAGAGGAGGGGGGTCCTTGGTCCAGCTCCAACCTAGACCTTTGGACACAATGCTGTGTGCCCAAGGGCTGAAGGACCACTGGTCTCTGAACCAGTAAAGGCGACCACCTACCTGACTGTTCTCAGTGGGAGGAAGCGGGTTTGTTTCCTCTACCACGTCCAGGTTTACCTCTTGGGGTGGTGTTGGACTTACCTCTGTAAGGGGTCGACCTCTTCCCCCCCTTGCACTCCTATTAAGGCCGTGAAAGAACCCACGGCCTTCATAGGTAGGATTGTACGCCGGTGAGGCAACGTCACGAGGGTGCAGCAGGAATGAGCTGGTTGGACCAGCACGTATTGTTGGGGATGAACTTTAGAGGTGGAGGGCTGCGCGACTGCGAGACCGGGACAGCTTGAACAACCGTCTGATGATGAGGCCTCTTGTGTCTCCTGAACCGCTTACCAGACTTAGTCTGGGGGCCGCCAGATTCTGGGGTCTTACGCTTGTAAGCTGAGATACCCCAGCGAGAGCGAAGACTCTGGTTGGCTCTAGTAGCCTCACTGAGCACACTGGCTACCTCTTCCTCTGGGAAGAAGTTAGGGCCCCAGATAGAGCTCTTCATGAGCTTGTTAGGCTCATGACGTATGGTGGCTTCAGCAAAGATGAATCTTCTGCATTCTAGCTTAGCCATCATGAAGTCAAAAAGGTCTGTCTGAAACCCTGCTAACAGGGATTTAGCCAGAACCTGAAAGAAGGGGCTCATCTGCACAGGAGACGGCAGTCGCTTCTGTGAGGCAGACGGAGTTCAAGGACCGGGCTAGCCTAGTCCGGGCCTCAAATTCTGTCTTCAGCAAGGCTTCCGGGAGCTTAGGAAGCTGTTCGCTGAACTGGGACAGGCACAGTAAGCGCCCAGCTTTCCCACAGTAAAGGTGGACGGGCGTCTCTCCAGAACTCCTCACCCCCTGGGAATACCAGGGATGTGGAGTCTGTCTCCCTTAATTGAGGCAAGGGGTTGCCGTCAAAGCATGCTCGAGCCGTAGCCAGAGCCACTTTGTTTACGCATGGAGTCGGCAACTTATCACCCAGGGCAAACATGGTGTAGTTGCCCTTGAAAGGTGTAAGCTTTGTGTTCTCAGCCTGCCACTCCGTGAGAGTGCGCAGGAGAGCCGACTGAGCTTGGTCCCTAGGGAAGATCACTGTCTCCCTAGGGACCTTGTCTGAGCGTACCCAGGCTTCCTCCATCAGCCTAACGAAGCCTGGGTAAGGGGCCAGGAGATCGGGAAGAAAAAACTCGAGTTCCTCTAACCGTCTCGTGCCAAGACCTTCAACAGTCAATGTACCTTTGTGCTGAATGGCACGAAGGGCAAAACGCCAAGGGTTCCCGACATCGAAAGGAGGGAGATCAGCCGTGTCAGGGATAGCATACTGCGGTTCGACTCCGCCGGGGCAAGCCATTCCCACCAGTATATTATCATGGCTGTGAAGCTTCTCAGAAATTTGGGAAAGCTTCGACTCGACCTCCGCCGAGAACCTCTCGAACAGTGAATTTGCAAACGCCTCAGGGTCAAAGGCAGGCTGGCGACGAGGGCTTGGTCTTGATGCCCTCTTACTCAGCGCCTTTGCCCGAGGTTCCAGGTTTGCTCCCGGAGGCTACAGGCACGGGACCTTAGCCTTCGACAGGGGAAAGGAGATGCTTTCCTGGAAGACGAGGACTTAAAGCCCTTCGCCTTCCATGAAGTCTTCAGCTTCAACTTAGGGACAGCTGATGGAGCCCTGTCACCTAAGGTGGAAGACTTAACAAAACCTGAAAGTGAAGATACAGAGGAAGATGGGAAATCAAAAAGGGCGCCCGCCCCCGCAACCTCACTTACCTCGCTACCTACCACTCGGTCCGGCTCTGTGTTCATCGGTTCCAGGTCCAAGTCTAACGCGGCGACATCCTCCGACACCTCCGCATAAAGGATGTCCTCTTGGGGTGGCTGGGTCGCATCCTGGATCTGCTGAATGATGGGGTTGGCCAACTCTTCGGGAACCGCAGCAGCCACCCGGGCGCCGGGGTAAAGCAGGTCCCGCAACTAGTGTCGAGGACATAAGGCTTCCCCAACGGAACATTTCTTCCGAACCCAGCCACCCAGGCGCGGAGAGACTCAAGGGAAGTCTTCTTGGAGGACTCGTCCGCCTGTAAGAGAACGGACAATTAGGGTTGAACGGAAATATAAGCCCGAAAACCATATAAGCACTACACAGATATGAGGAACGTAAGAAATGAGAAGCTATATCTTACCGACTCGTCCTGGATGCCAGCGCATAGAGCGAAGCAAACCTCACAGCCGTCGGGGTGCCAAACAATGAGGTCGTCCAACCGGACCGCACAGCCAGCGTGGGTCCGGCACACCACATGCCCATACGGTTGCTGCAGAGAAGCGGTGCACCCCGGCTCCTCACAACGAACAGTCTGTAAGTGTAAAAAGTACATGAACCTACCACTCTAAGCAACTTAAAGCTGGAGGGCCAGGGTATTTCCACTTACCACCGGAATGCTCGGTGGAGAAAAACCCTCGTCAGAGACGAGACCACCAAGCCATAACTTAAACAGAGTGGAAGGCAAGATACTCCCGGTCACCGGAATACTCGTGAACGGAAGGTTTGAGACAACAGGGACCCACCACAAGGGCTGCCAGCAAAAAAGACGGCGGAACCCCAGGGCGGAGCACCGGACTCAATAAAACATAAAATAAGTGTAGTGGCGGAGTGAGAAGCTCACTCCGCCAGATAATATAAATATATATATAAGATACAAGTGATGGTAATAATGAGAAAATCACCTCCGGAGACCGGAGGTATCCCTCTCTCTCTCTCTCTCTCTCTCAATCTCGAATCTCCCCGCCAGAGACACAAAGGTGGGTGAGGCGACCGTCATTGAAAGGCCAAGTATAATATAAGCCGGAGCAGGCGTCAACGACCCAACCAAAGCAACTCAACGGAGAGTGGACAAAACCAATCATCAAAACAAACACAGCGCTGCCGGGGACTAGTTCTGGGAGGAGCGAATCTCTCCACCAGAGGAAGTCCCCAACTCGGGAGAAAACGCCATCTGGCGTCACCCGCTGAGAAAAGGCAAGAGCTGGCGTGAGATGAGGGGGGGAGGGTGGTGGTGGGGAAGAAGAGGTAGGCTAAGAAGGGTGAAAACAGGAGACAAGGGAAAGTAATTCACCCGCCGACTGCAATCACACGCCACGCCAAGAACATATACTGAGCTTGGCGGGACACGCCTACTCCTGAGGGAAGGGATGCGACCAAGAACTCAACGCCCGACTCTGCCTAGACAAAGTCTAGGTAAACGCCCGATGCTTAGGCATGGCCTAGGCTAACGGAAAGGAGTAAGGGAGGGTGTGGGGAGGGAATAACAGGAGAGAAATTCTGTGCCGAGAACCAACCAGGACCGAAAAGGAGGAGGTAAAAAAGGCAAATAGCCTAGAGGAGGCACACCCAATGAACTCTACCCCTTCGAAAAGAAGGGGGAGGACAAAGGGGCTCACTCTGCCACCCCAAAACGGCCACTGGAGGAAACAGCCACAAAACTCCCTCAACCCGATGATCCGCCCCACACCTAACCTACCCTCAACCCGATGGAGGAGGGCGAGAGGACAAGGAAGCAATACTGAGCCTAACAATATGAAAGGCAAGGAGAAAACCCACACACAAAATAAAATAAAACCATCACAATAAACACAATACACATAAAATATTATATTCCAAGAATAATGTGCTCATGCGAGGTGCGTAGCCTAACTCCGAGGAGCGGCCAGACATTGAGCTGACGCTACCCCGAAGAGGCAACAATATATATAATTAGCACCAACGCAAAAATATAATAATAATAATAGTAAATAAGTAAGAACAACCTGGGAACTCATCCTGGAGGGGAGACCTAAGCGGGAAATGACAGGAACCCTATAGGGGGGACTCGCTATGGGGGTCAGTAAATTAAACAAAACTCCAATAAAACCCCCGCCCAGGAAACACCGCCAGGAAGAGATCCGGGGGGAAAAGATAAGTAATATAACGACAAGGAGACAACCCCGACAGAAAAGACTGAAGGGGCAACCTCACGGTCGGCATGGCTGGCTAGGGGACGCCGTGGCGTCATAACAACAATCTCATAATTGTGAAATATGGACAGATGCAGCCAAACTTATCGAAAAAACCCACAATAAGATGGTACTTAACTTAGAGATGGTGAAACTGCTAGAAGACATGGCGAAAAGCAGGAAAACACCCAAAATGACACAAGCACAAAAATCTTGGTGATGATAATCACGTGCTAGAAAATGGAATGATGTAGGTGGCGCTGGTGTCGCCAGCCTGGCGGACGCATGTGCGTGGGGGCTGTAACGGCTCACCGCTCTCTTCGAGGAGTTTTGACATGGGGATATCTATGAAAGTGTAGCTCTGTGGTTGTGATCCTTTCACTCACCCTTGGTTATACCGACGTCTTCCTTAGGAAGACGCTCGATCTGGGGTAGTAACCCCAGCATTCCTGAAAGCTCTTTTTCTCTGGTATATCTAGCATTTTATACCTAGAAATTCGTGTTAGTATGGAATTTCACCGGCTGACATGGGGCTGGACTCAGAAATGTCAGGGAGGAGGAAACAGGGTCATTACGTTCCAAAAAAAAATAATAACTGCCAAAGTGACTTATTCAAAACAAATTAATTTACGTTAAACATACTGACAATATATATATATATATATATATATATATATATATATATATATATATATATATATATATATATATATATATATATATATATATATATATATATATATATATATATATATATATATATATATATATAGTTACATGGGTCCTTTTGGCAGAGAGTTTAATTATGAATTACTGTGATTTATATAGCCTTGCTTTACCTACGATCCAAATAATCCAATCAATTAAGGCTAAAAGTCTCCCAAAAAGACAGATAATTAACGCAATTAGATTCGGTCGCCAGTTGAAACTAGGTTACTGAATATTTTTATTTATTCTGAACAATGAATTAAATAAACAACCTTAATCAACCATCTAGTTCAACAAAAAACAGTGATTGAAAATAAGAAAATCTAGAGGAGCCAGTAACAGGGTAACTTCATCCCTTCTTAGGCAATAATTCCCCCTCTGCTCTGTTAGGGTATGACGCAACAGCTGAGAAGCTCTCGTGACTCTCTTATAAGTAGTTCTCGTGTATATTATGGCTATTCCTTCTCCAAACACAGGTATGACCAGGCTCCAAGGCATGCCTGATTCTTACAGAGACGTATCCAGATAACACTTGGATTCCAGACCCTCTCACTTATCCTTAATTATTGCAAGGGGTGTATCTTAAATTGAGAATATTATGTTAATACCATGGAAGATACTTTATGCAATATCACTAGGCAACACTAATTTTACTTTATATAATCGACTTGATAAATGGGATATGGTTTCACTAGGATTTCCTTAGTCAGTGAATGATAAAAGAGAAACTTGAAAGGGAAGTAAGGTGGAGATCTAAAGGGTGGAACTGTGAGTAATTGTCATATTCAGACTTATCTTAGTCATTTAATGCTATGTTCACTTACATCCTGTTAAAGCACTTTCCCAGTTGTTCCATAAAGATTACAGGACAAAGGAGGGGAAGCTGAGAGAGAGAGAGATGCTTGTGCTCTCACTGCTGGTAACCGCTGGACTGCTGACCTGGGTCTAGTGCGTGGGCGGTTGCTTGTAAACAACTCCCCCTTTGTAGCCTGCGGGTAGCCTGAAAAATAACAAGAACTCGCCAGTATGAAATTCATGGCAAAGTGAGCTTAAGGGATACCGTAACTAAAGGTGGCCCTAGTAAAACGTACCCTGTTGGATAGGTCCCTAAACTAAACTTATAATCCTCTTAAGGTGGTTGGTGTGTTTTGAAACACAACACCAACTCTCGGCTTCCCTCCCACACGATTGTACACAGGAAGCTTTTTAGTGCTTCCCTTTCTTTGTTTTTTCTTTTTCTTTTTTGGTTATGCTTCTACTAGATCAAAGAAGGGAGGTCGAACAGTATGACATTTGTAATAGCTCCCCCCCCTTAAAAAGGCCTTCACTTCCTTTTGGGCATGAAGGTCTGTACTAAGCAAGCTGTTTGCCTCGATTACTTTACTCCTTTCCCCTGAACAGATTTGTCCCTTGCAATCCAAGTAGCTAAGAATCTACCTGACTCTAGAAGGGGATATGAGCTTTAATCACTTACTCCTACTGACTCCTAACACTACTTAAAGGTGCTTACGATTATTTACATGCTGCCTCCGATGATCGTGATATTCAGTCCTAGCCAAATGGTGCATTCAGTGGTAGCCAAATGGTACATTTAGTGGTATCTCCTATGACATAACCTATTAGAACACTACCATAGCACCAACGTAAAGGACAATGAACTAGCTAAGTTACACTCTTACAAGTATACAGTGTCATACAATAGAATTTGCAAACACAGTAAACAAAAATATAACCTGCGTTCTGCACACAAGGGTTGCCTCATATGATAAATGCTTGCCCCGTGGTATTATGCCATGTGTGTTGTGAGCTCAGTGGCTCTATTGACAACAGTTAGGATGACTGGCTTCCCAATTACAATATACTTGTATGGTTACGGCTACTCATTATAAGGTGTAAGTGAAGAGGTTACTGTTATGATGTACTCAGTCTGGTCTAGGCTGTTAGTAAGACAGAGATCATGCTGGCTACCTCCTCTGGGCAGGAGCCAGGATCACTCTGAGATGGAAAGGCACTGTGCCAAGAAGGCACGGGTGCCAGGATGAGCTCATGGCTCTGAAAATTACTTGGCTCTCTTCTGCCTCTTCTTCTTCTTCTTCAGGTTCCTCCAAGGCCTATCTATGTTAGCCTTAGGAGGTGATGAGAGCACAAACTCTGGGGAAAGGCCAGAAGGGCTAGCGGGCTTGAAGTCAGGGGTAACCTCAGAGGCTACAGGAGGGCTCCGTACTCCGGCTGCTGTGACAATCGGAGCAAAAGCGGTCTCGACCTCTGCGTCTGAGGCGGCCAGTTCCTGGTCTCCCAGAGAAGGTGCAGCAGGTTCATCCTCTGGGGACATTTGTTGAGGAGGAAGTGTTGGGTGCCGGAGGCTCACAGGTTGCTAGGATTAGTGCCGTGATGGATCCTGGATCTCGTGGAGGAGGATCCGCCTCATGATCTGGATCTGGCGCAGGGTCCTCTTCGAGTGGTGGCTCAACATCCGAGATGGCGGAGCGTGGCACTGCTCAGCGCTTGCAAGTGGCACTGGCAGTGATTGAGGGTCAGACATGCCTGACGAGGGGTCCGGAGGTGCAATACCTCACGGATGGCTTGAGTTGGGCTGAGACAGAGATTCCTGCCTCAGCTGGAGGTCAGAGCCTCTTGGAGAGTCTTGATCGGGAGCGTCCGCAGGGCATTGTTTATTTGGGCAGATCTCCCAATTAGTGGAGTGGTCTGTCACCTGGCATGCTCTACAGCAGTACTGCGTCTCTGGAATATCCCTTCGGGGAGAGGGAGGACCTTGTTGTTGGCCGTCCTTTCGTGGAGAGGGAGGACTAGGCCTAGAATTGTTTTGTGCTTGCCCCTTCTGCTGACCACTTTGGTGGGCGGAAGGGAGTTGTTCTTCTTGAGGTAGCATGCCAGTCAAAGTGGCTGTGCCTTGATATGGAGGAGGTAGCGTGGCTGCGAAGTGGCGTTGTGGAATGGCTTCCCAGAGGTGGTCCTGATCCAATGGGAAATCCACTCCGCGCCGAATTCCACCTACCACTCCAAGGCGGTGTGGTAGCATGCCCCAAGGTGTTGTGACCTGGAGCTCGACTGTGGGAAGGGTTGTGGTGTGGCCCTATATGCATTTCATCTCCCACCGATTTTGCTCATGAACCGTGGCACTGGCTGGCACTCCACCGTGACCAGAAGGGCCACAGGCAGGTTGAAGCCATAAAGGGGTGCCACCGAGATTAACTGGATATCCAGCCTCTCGGGGTGTAGTATCTTCTGCAGCCCGGCCGCGGAGAATGAGGTGCTAATTAGGTTGCTGAACTTGGTGGTTGGGACATGATTTGGGCAGGCCGGATGTCCAGCACTGCAGTGTCTGGCAGCACCACAGGATCGGCAAGGGCCTTTTGTGGGTGCTCGGTGACCTGTGGTGACTGTTGGTGGAGAGGGTTGAGTGGACGCAGAGGGAGAGGATTTCTGATTGTTAGTAGGAGCCTGTTTATTGTTGCCCAACTTATTGCGGCATTCACCTTCCACAAGCCCCAACTTCTTATGGTGGGTACATGTAGGCTTGCTAGGCAGTCTGTTCTTCGGGCGAGTCCGAACCTGAGAGGTACCCGGGTGGCACTATGCGCTGTTGAGATGTGCTGTGGGACTGGTTGTAGGTATCCCACGAATCGGCCATACAGCAGGCTTCCATAAGGGTGGTGGTCTGCTTATCATTGAGATACACAGCAAGGGGCCCAGGCACACATTGTAAAAGATTCTCCAGCATGGTCCGATTGAAAAGGTCCTCGAATGTAGTGCACGACAGGGAGTCGAACCAGTGGGTACCAGACTGGGTCTAGTGACAGGCCCATTTGGTCCAGGACCAGCCATCTTCCTTGGCAAAACCTCAGAAACCACTGGCTCCATTTTTCTGGGGTTATTTCGTAGGCCTTCGTTATGACCCTACGAACTTCAACCATGTCGCCTTTCTGACTCTTCTCCAGTGATCGAAGGGCTGCTTTAGCTTTTCCTTCCATGTGCTTGGCAAGCACTAAGGCCCTCTCTGTCTCGGTGGTGTTTTAGCTGTCAAAGAGTGCCTCTATTTTCCCCAACCATGCTTCTGGCTCTTCCTCAGTCCACTTGGGGAAGAGGGAACTAATGCTTGAGATCAGAGCATTTGGTGCAGCAGATGTGGGGTTGGAGGCTTGTTGGATAGCCATAGCTTCAGCATTTTCCTTTCGAGCCTTCTCCAGCTCAGAATCCTTTTCTTTGACAGCTAACTCACTCTCCTTGAGAGCTTGCTCGCTTTCCTTGAGCGCTAATTCATGCTGTCTTCTCCGTTCTTCTCTTGCATCTTCCAGCCGCCTCTGTACCCCTTCATACCTCCTCTGTTTAGTTCATAATTCCGCCATTCCAGTCTTTCTTCCCTCTCTTGCTTGGCCAAGTCATCCAGCTGTTCCTTGACCCTCTTGGTGAGTTCTGACCCCTAGAGACCTGCCTCCTTCCCCAGATCCATGAAGGCTCTGTAATTGTCTGCTGCCATGATTCTGGTAGGTAAGGGCGTCTATTTGGGTTGACTGGATGTACTTGGGTGGTGAGGAAGTGTCCCTCAGATTTGGGTGACACTTCAATGGTGTGGCACCTTTTCAATAAGGTGGCACTGTGGCTGAGTGTGCCGTGCAGAGGTCACACTGATGGCATGTGGCACCTTTTCAATAAGGTGGCACTGTGGCTGAGTGTGCCGTGCAGAGGTCACACTGATGGCACGCTGTATCTCTAGGTACAGATGTAGCTTATGTAGTCACAAAAGGACCCTTTTTTTCTTCTGTGTTTCCCCCCCCTTTTTTTTCCTTTGGTGGCATTATGGTGCCAGTGCGTTCCTAGGAATCAACACTTGACTTGAGTCCAACTAATTGTACTAAAAGGAAAATACACTCTACCCAAGCAGAGTGTAACTAATAAGTAAGAGAAAAAGGGAAGGCAAGAAGAAATAGATAGGTAAGCTTTTCAGTTTGTGACAGTGCCTGAGATTAGTGGCGCGGTGGAAAAGGAAAATTAACTTTGGTTGCTTTTGGCCCTTATGGGTGACTAGTTCCTAGTACCAGCTGTGCTGCTTCCTTTTCATGCAGAGGGAGGAAGGCAAATTGTTATGCTCAGGTCTGGATAAAAGACCCCACTCGTGACTGACAGTTTTCTATAACTGTGATTAATCTTAACTTGTCCTCATCTATCTGTGGGACAGAGGTGTTTCTTTTTATTTGTTTTATTATGATAAATTATTCCTAAGTCGGCCCATTCTTTCATTGAAGACGGTGCACGTATACTTCGGAGTTATGTTGTATTCTTATTTGAATGGGTAAAGAAGTGAGGGAGAGCGGAAAGAAAAGTATTAAGCCAGCGAAGTTTGCACTGCCTGAGTAAACGAGTAAAGTTATTGTAAATGCACACTAGCAGGTTTCTTACCTTGAAATATGTCTTCTTGGGCTATTTTAGTAGTGGATTGTCTCAGCAATCTTAACTTGCCCGGTTACCACTGAGTTGTACGTTTTATATTGATAAGAATGTTTAAATGATGAAGTTCTTTTTTCGTTTTACATAATTCCCTGTGAAAGTGTATTTTGTGTAGGAACCTTTTTTATTATATTTCCTAAATAAGTTATTCCCTGACTAAATTATTACTTGCTTTTATTTGTTGTATTGAAGCCTATAGCTAGTTCCCTATAATATTGAAGTATATTTTTTTGTAAGATTTACGAGTATGATGATGCGTTAGGCAAAGTAGTTCAGTAAGTAGAGCATATGAGGCAGTCACTATGGTGACTCATGACATCACACAGGTGAACAGTAGCATACAGTAACAACAAGGGTTTAAGATGGCGGCTACTTGTGCACAGGCAACCCGTTCCCCAAAATGTCGGACAGGTCCCAAGATCACACAACAGTTGATTCAAACACAAAATGCAGGAGACCGATTGGCGGAGGAATACACAACCTTCCGACTCCGCGGTGTTTATTCACAATAAAAAAGCACAAAACACTCAAATTCCTCTTACAAAACGATTGAAGCTAATATGGGAATACAAGTTTTAACTTAATATACGACCAATGCAAGTTATTTTACATTATAGAGATGGCAAACGAATTTACTATGATTCTTGCTCCTTTTTTTTTTTTTTTTTTTTCTCTCTCTCTCTCTCTCTCTCTTTTCTTTTTCTCTCTTTTCTTTTTTTTCTCTCTGTGCTGAATTAAATGCCACAAGCATCCGCCATGCTTACTACAGGGCCATTCGGGATACAAAGGAATGGACCTGTGACGTCCTTACTGGCCTGAATTAACGTTAATGTAAAAGGCAAATTATGAAATTAACACTGTTACCATTCATTTGTGATATTAATGGCAAGGAAATTTGATATGACTCAGCACGAGGGAAAGTAATTCTCTTCGTAATGCCCAGTTGGGGGCCTTCTCTGTAGAGCAGAACGGTTGGTGTTTTGCAAGAAATCCTATGGACTTGCGTAAATTTGTCGGTCCTATCCTATGAAAGAAGCGCTAGGCACACATGCTCCCAGTACTTTCATGCAATAGCTAACTAGTTCAAAGATTAATATCATGCATTAATCATTGGCTGGTGAATAGCAAAATTTTAAATCTTGACGTGGTAACTTACACGAGCCCGCCTGGTGCGTGGGACTCGGTATCCAAACGCGGTAATAGTTCCCTTTAATTTTGTAAATTGTAAATTATACCTGCTCTCATTTAATGCGCACTTTCCTACCTAATTCTTTTAACATTGGTATTCTTAATATTACTTACCTTGGCCTGTATCCTTGTTTTTGGGAGAATTTAGCATGAAATTAATATCATCTGACTTTTATCTTTGAATTAATTTGTAGTTAATTTGATTCCAAGTTCTTTATCTCTGTAAATTAATTAGAGATCATGGCAAGATCGACCACTGTTACTTGGGTCATTTGGTGGATGAGTTTAATTATTAATTACTGTGATTTATACAGCCTTGTTTCACCTAAGACCCATGTAAACCTATCAATTACAGCTAAAAGTTACCCAAAGAGACAGATAATTAACTTAATTAGATTCGGTCGCCAGTTGAAACTAGGTTACTGGATATGTTGATTTATTCTGAAACAAATGAATTAAATAAACCACATTGATCAACCATCTAGTCCAACAAAAAAATGAATGAAAGTACATAACAGTTCCAACTTCGTCCCCCCTCGTACACACAATATTTCCCCTGCTCTAGAGTATGACGCAACAGCTGAGTCACTCTCATGACTCTTACAAGCGGTTCTCTAGAATATTGTGGCTATATTCCTCCTCCAAACAAGGGTATGATCAGGTTCCAAGGTGTGCCTGACTCTTACATAGATGCATCCAGATAATACAGTACTTGGGTTCCTGAACCTCCCACTTATCCTTAATTACTGCAAGGGGTGTATCTTAAATTGAGAATATTATGTTAACACCATGGAGGATACTTTATGTAATCTCACTAGGCAACACTAATTATACTTAATATAGTTGACTTCATAAATGGGATATGGTTTCACTAGATTCTTTAGTTAGTGAGTGATAAGAGAGAAACTTGAAGCAGAAATTGAGTTGTAGATCTAGAGGGAGAACAGCGAATAATTGTCATCTTCAGACTGACCTTAGGAGAACGGCAAATAATTGTCATCTTCAGACTTACCTTGTAGTAGAGCAATAGTAGAGTGTTTAATTGCAGTAAGATTGGACTTTTTTGAAAAAAAATACCAGAGAGGCCATACAAAAATTTGAGGACAGAAGCCTATACAAGAGATGACTCTTGTTATGAGACATTGCTTGTGGGAATCAAACTAAAGCCACCACTAGGTTATATTTTGCAAAAAATCTGCACATCTTCAAGACACACAACGTGATGAAGAACAAGTTAGGTGTGATGTGGAGGGCTAATAAAAAAAATTTTTATTACCAAGCAGTTCTTGAGTGGATTCAGTGTTTATTGGCATGATGAAGAAATATCTTCACAAAAGGATGACAAGTGATCCTGGGTCGAGTTCCAGTATAAGTAGTATAAAGAGAGAAAGACAAGAGGAATCAACCCTAGAAGGGCAGTTACCTGACATCCTAATAAAAGGTGACTTTCCCTTCCCCATCCCTCCTTTCTGCTAGCACTCTCCTAGGCCCGCATTCGATTCTCCGGCCAGCCAATGAAGAATTAGAGGAATTTATTTCTGGCGATAGAAATTAATTTCTCGGTATAATGTGGTTTGGATTCCACAATAAGCTGTAGGTCCTGTTGCTAGGTTACCAATTGGTTCTTAGCCACGTAAAATAAACCTAATCCTTCGGGCCAGCCCTAGGAGAGCTGTTAATCAGCTCAGTGGTCTGGTTAAACTAAGGTATACTTAACTTTCTGCCACTTCCAAAATGCTATTGGTTTGCATCATCACAGATAAAGTGCAGTTAAATTGTAATTTCTATTTTTTTGTGTGTTTTCTTCATGTGTGTAATGATTACAATGGTTTTATTTAAATTATTTTGATATTGGTATTAGGTACAGTAGGCTGGATAGGTGTACTTAAATGTAGGCTATCATTTGGGGGCCTGTTTTATTTATGCCTTTGATCATTAGTTACAAATCAATATACAGTGGGTATAAATAAGCAATCATTTGGGGATCTGGAATGGATCAATCCTATTTATGTTTTATCTTACCGGGAAATTAGGTGCAAAGCTTGATGTATTTGCAACTTAGCCTGCCTTTTAGAATGGATTAGGTTCATGTTCAGAGGTACCACTGTATACTCGTATATGTAAGAGATGGTTTTTATGAAAAAGATATAGTTTTGAAAAACTAGATTTGTTTTTGTTCAGTATTTATGGCCCTTCCAAATACTTACATTAAGAAAAATGGATTGTTTTTTAAAGGATTAAAAAAAATTTTAAGGTCAGTGAGTTGGAAGAGAACTAAGGAGCCAATTTAAGAAAAAAAATACTTACTGTTTGGGATCAAAGGAATGTTCTTAAGGACCCAGTGGTATACACCCACAGTATGCTCCATAAGTCAAACTGTCTAAAGGATAGGGAATATATTTATATATATTGTTGACTTTTAGCATTTTTTTTTTTTTTTTTTTTTTAGAATGGCCTTCATAATTTATTTTGTGGAAGTGAATTTTGTATTGAGATCCTAATATTTCCAAACTTCTTTTCAGAAAAATGGTTACAGTGGTTGCCAAGATTTCTTAGAAATGCAGTTCCTTGTGGGAGCTTGCATGATTCATACCAACAATAATATTTTGGATGGGATGGATATGATGAAATTCTTTTCGCTTGACAATGATGCATTTGGTGCTCATGCCTCAGCTCATTATTTCCTTGGGCTAGCTTACGAGAAATTGTGTCTGTAAGTATTTTTTGTCCTGCCAGTGTTTGGCTTTATTGGTCACGAAGGCAGAGTCACTTATAATTAATTATCATTAAACAATGTTGCAGCATGCTTTGTATGACATTTTGTCAAATAGGTGTAAGTTTTTGAAATGGGAAAGTTATGTATTTTGCTAATTTTTGAATAGCTATTGTATGTTGTACAAACCCATCACTTTTTCCTTGCCTCATTTGTGAGTCTCTGCAAGTCCTAGACACTTCATTCAAGAATAACACTGGAAGATAGTCTGATGCTGGTTGGCAGCAAAACAGATGCACACTCTCAGACCTCCAGTTCCTTTGAGGTGAGAACCTCTTCTTTTGTATCAGCCTTGCTGTCACTTAGTGTCATCTTGGACACTCGTAGGTGATTGCAGCCGTGAATTTTACTCTTCTGTTTCTTTTTTTCATCTTTTTTTCCCCTTTTACTAAGACCATTTTGTATTTGCTAATTTGCTTGCATATCTGTACATATTTGGATTTAATTCTATTAGTAATAAGTGATTGTAACTATACTTCCTGTTTTGTGTTTTGTAAAGATCCATATTTTGCCAGCAATTAGTGCTTTAATTCCTTGTTCTCCTGAGTAGGGAGTGGGAGCCAGATGCTTGTTATTATTGTGATTTTTTTTTACTCATACGAACACATTTTTGTAGATTGGTATTTACTCTTCAATGATTTTCATATGGCTTGCTGGTAACTTATATGCTACAATTGCTATAGACACTAACCCTACTTTCAAACATTCAAGTTACGAACGTTCATAGGTACGAACAGACAGGGTTACAAATTCAAATTTTGCTCTTTGCACCTATTCTGCTAGTAAGAAATTTTGCAAAGAACAGGAGAACCCAAGGAAGAAGAACCTGTTCCTTTCATGCCCTCCCTGATTATTCTGAGTATTCTCATGATTAACTACTATGTATTCTTCTTACAATCATGAGAATACTCATTCATACTCGTAAAATATTCCTACTTATTTCAGTCTTCCCAATTTAACTCATTCTTTGATGAATTCCCATTTTCTGTATTCTCACTCCCCATAAAAAACATTTAGTGTGAATTTTTGTCAATAGATTGCGGTTTGCATTGTTTACTTTGCGAACTTCCAATGTCAGACGCTGCTCCTGCGAAATTCTCTGCAAGTTCATAACTTTCAAAGCTGAAAAATACTAAATTCTTCATAATACTGCATGATTTGAAAATACAGTAATAATAGCATAATCTATAACTCCTAGTTAACTCAGGAAAGTAAACATTACATATTTCAGAGTTTAATATTTTCCTTAGTTTTAATAATTTTTCACCAGAAATTATGCCTACATATTAACTTTTACAGAACAACTAAAAAAATAAATAAAAAACCTGGTTCATTCTTATTTTTTACATATTTTAGCACAAAACCTGAAAGGGAAGGATAATCTAGAATTCCCAAGTAAACTCTGGAATGTAAACATCAACAAAAATTATACATCATATATTAAGAACGCTGAAGTTTCTTCGGCACATTTTTTACTTTTCTAAAGTGTCAAATATTCCATCCAATACAGTTATTCTGTTTTTTCTCCACATTTTTTCACTATTTCAATTTTTCATGGCAAATATTCTATGCAAAAAATCCATTCAGCAGCATCAACCTTTTTCCATTCATTGGTGTTCAGCTTCCACACTTCACTTTTTGTAAGAAGCATTGGCTCAGAAGTCCTTTCATATATTCCAACCTTCTCTTTTGTAAGCAATTCAGTACTTGTCCCAATCTCTTATCCACATCCAGCTTGCTTTATCTGTTTTCTCTTAACCTCTTCCCTCATTCTATCATCATGTGTTACATTTACTTCATACTTTCACCTTCAGTTGTAATATTTAATGCTTCGCTTTGCTTGTTTCCATGTACTGTATTTGTCTAGCCTTACTCTTGCTCTCAACTTTCTCCCTGTGCAAAAACTTGACTTATTTACCAGGTTTTTCACTTTCTGTTCACCATTCTTGGTCTACACGATGATTTTCAAACATCACCTATTTCATACACTTTTCCTTACTCATTTTCTTACCCCACAACTTTGAATCTTCATCGGCTCAGACTTCACACACCATTTCAAATGTAAAGTTTCTGAACAGCCATGTAGACAGTACACCTGTCTAAACCCAATTTTACACCTAACCAGTTACTCTCACTTTTATGTACTCTTTAACACAAGTTTCACTTCCAGCATGAAAACTTTTAATTGTGCTCAGTTACTTACAGTATACAGTCTTGTATACTATGTGCATCGTTTATTCCGAGATCTGCTGTATATTAACGTTTCACTTTGTATATGCTCCATTGTAGAACAGCTTTTTATTGTTTTGTTCATATCTCTCTCTCTCTCTCTCTCTCTCTCTCTCTCTCTCTCTCTCTCTCTCTCTCTCTCTCTCTCTCTCTCTCTCTCTCTCTCTCTCTCTCTCTCTCTCTCTCTCTCATATTCAGCCTTTGTTCCGTCCTCCTACCTTCCTATGTCCACATAACGCTTCCTATGGCCCATAAGATCCAATCATGGAATTTCACAGACTCCTCTTCTACTCCTTCCAAGGCTGGATGGCATTCTGCCTAGCCTGCATCAGTTACCGGAGGTTTTTGTATTTCACTTTTGTCACACAGGTGTGGCAACAGTGTGTGAGTTGGTCATATTCTCTGTTACCCTTTGTTCTATGCCCCTGCAAACTCACAGGGTTGTTGGCTCACAAGTCTTTGATTCAGTTGTACTTCCGTATAGCTGAGGTATTGCAGCTATCTGCTGAAGAAAATTTTATTGCAGATACATAGACCCCAGTAAAAAATTTAGTAACACATTTTCAGCAGCCACCTGTAATTTGACAGTTACTGCAAACTGCTGGATCCCTGAGGGTGGGGGTTCTTTGTTAGGCTAGTAGATTGTGCATTTTGCACTTCCCTTTAACCTTCCTTTTTTAAATTAGATATTTTTGGCTTGTGGTGTTACAGTAAACCCCCTTATTCACGGGGAATGCGTTTCACACCCCCCGCGAATAGTTAAAATTCGCAAATACTTGCTACCCCACCTCTAAAAATGCTTATAACTGCATATATTGAAAGATCAAATACCAAATGTGTACTTAAAATATCATCCTACATCAAATATACCTTAAATTATTATCCTATTACTGCATTAATCTTTGAAATTATATTATTAATATCATTTCAAAGTCATCTTAAACATTAGTACCCTTAAAAATATATACATACATACTTCTAAGCCTTCCAGCCAAAGCAGAGAGAAAGAGAGTTACCACTTCGACTTATATTCAACAAGACTGGCTGGGGCAAAAGAAAGAAAAAGAGAGAGGAGAGTTTCTCTCTTTAATCTCTGACAACAACAAATTTATATGCTTTTTGGCTTCCAAAAGTGTATTACCTTTACTACACACACAAACACAGTCTTTTCCAGAGAGAGAGAGAGAGAGAGGGCTTCATTAAGTATCTATTTATCTTTCTATCCATTTCTCACCTTCAACCCTTTAGAGAGAAAGGAGAATAACTCCTTACGATATCAAAAGATTGAAATCCATGAACTTCTGAGGGCTACATCCCCTCCAGCCAATATGTCAAACTGTCAAGTAAATTGACATTTATCTTCTCTCTCCTTTCTCAAGTCAGCATAAAAAGCCTGGGAATCACTATTTGTTTGTTTAAAATGTTAAATAATTTACTACTCAAGTGCATGGAAAATATTATATAATTTTACTATTATTACTGTATATCTAATAAACTTATTAATCTTATTAATATTTGAAAATTAGTACTTATTTAATCTTATTAATATTTGAAAATTAATACTTACTGTATTAGGTAAATCATTTATTTATCATACAAAAGAAACTTACATACATATTACATTTCAGAAAAATTCTTTCATCTAAATAAGAGAGAGAGAGAAAGAAATTATTTTTATTCAGTGTTATTTAATCTTATTAAACCTAACATTAATATTTGAAAATTAGTATACTAAATCATTATTTCATCATAAAATGTACCTTCTAAAAATGGTTATACTATCATCCTGAAGCAGTTATATATCATTTTAGTATAATTTCAATAATACGCTGATATAACTTTAATATTTCAATAGTATAAATTCTGAGCATCTAGCTTCGCTTTAATGAGGTCCAGGTCTGTCCTGAATGGAGGGGAAATTGGCATCATGAAACAGTTGCACAAGATGGGCATATGTGGACGAATGATCAGGTTTATATATTCCTTTTTAACAGACAGACTTTTTTTAAGGTAAGAGTGGGAAACTCCTTCTCTCAACCTTTTATGCAGGAGGAAGGAGTTCCCCAAGGAAGCGTTTTAAGTGTAACACTTTTTTCAGTGGCAATAAATAGTGTGGTTGAAAAAATTTCACCCCCTGTTAAATGCTTGCTTTTTGTCAATGACCTTGCAATATACTGCACAGGGTATGATTCCTTGTCTGTATGTAAACATTTGCAAAGGTCTATTAATGCTATTACTAAGTGGGCTGATGAGAATGGTTTCAAATTCTCCTCTTCCAAAACAGTTGCAGTAAGATTCACCAGGTGCCGGCATGTGGAAGAAGTTCCCACACTTAGTTTAAAAGGGTCCATCCTTCCTTACGAGAGTGAAGTTAAATATCTGGGGATGACTATTGATCATAAATTAACATGGGCTAGCCACTTAAATGCCCTAAAGTTTAATGTTAAACAATCTATGAATATTTTAAAGGTTGTTTCTGGATTTAGTTGGGGGGCTGATAAGAAATCCCTTCTGAGGCTATATGACTCTCTGTGTCGATCTAAGCTAGACTATGGCTGTCAAATTTATTCCTCAGCCTGTAAAACCAAGCTAAAGGAACTGGACGTTGTACACAACATGGGGTTGAGAATATGCTCAGGAGCTTTTAGAACTTCGCCTGTTGAAAGCATATATGTCGACACAGATCATTTTCCCCTTGATCTAAGAAGGCAAGAGCTAGGGTTGTGATACATGGCTAGAATGAAAAGTGCTCCCAAAAATCCCTCCTTTCAAGCACTAAAGGAAACAGACTCTCGAAGTTTTTGTGGTACAAGAGCTTCTAAACCATTCCAAATTCAACTGAATGAGGATGTTAGGAATAATCATCTTAAATCCCATAAAGTCCTGGAAGTAGAATATCCTGTAAATCCTCCATGGCTTATCCCAGAAGCATCAATATGTAAGAAACTGTTTAACAAAAAGGACTGCACTGAAGAAGAGATTAGGGGAAAATTCTTAGAGCATGATGTCACCCATACTAATTTTACAAAGATCTATACAGATGGATCAAAGTCAGATAGTGGTGTTGGTTGCACAGTTATCCTTGGTGATACAGTGTACACAGCTAAATTATCTGACTCTGCATCAATATTTACTGCCGAATTAACAGCCGTAGTCTCTGCCGTAGATTTAGTTTTTCAAAGTAGTGACACTAATTTTGTCATATACTCAGACTCTAGAAGCACCTTAGAAGCTATTAAAAAATTTAATAGCTTTCATCCATTAATACAAAAACTTCAGGAGTGGCTTTTCCGTATATATTGTCGACGTAAATCAGTCTCTTTGTGTTGGGTCCCTTCTCACGTGGGGATTCGCGGAAACGAGATGGCAGACAGGGAAGCGAAACCTGCTAGTATTTTATCAGAAACCTCTTTCAGAAAAGTGCCTCATACAGATCTAAAAGGTCCCATTAGATCTTATGTTTTAAGTAAATGGCAAGAAAGGTGGACTTCTCCTCTTCTTGCCAATAATAAGAAATATAGAAATATTAGGGGTAATATACTACCGTTGTCTTCGTCATTCCAGCTTGACAGACGAACAGAGGTTATTTTAACCAGATTAAGGATTGGGCACACTCGTCTAACGCATCAGTTTATTTTAGGAGGAAGCAGCCCTCCAGAGTGTGCTTACTGTGACGAGACACTAACAGTGGAGCACATTCTGGTGGTCTGCCCCAGATATTTTAACCAAAGAGAAAGATATTTTCAGGGTAAATCCCTGTCTGATATTTTGGGAGATGAAGCAGATATTTCTGCTATCATCTCTTTTTTAAAGTGTATTAAAATTTTGAACGATATTTAATTTTATTTAATAATTTATTACATTACGTGAATTTTAATGACATTAAATTTTTATGTATATATCACATCATTCATTAAACTTCATACCTTTATTTATTGGTCACATCACTTCATTTTATTTATTAATCATTTCCTTCATGAATTCATAACTTTACGAAAATCCCACAAATCCGTGAGTCCGCGAATCACGAGAACGCAAATAGGGGTGAGGTTTACTGTATTGTGGATTTATTGGACGTGTGTGAGCTTTTCAAAGCAGCAGACCACTGCCAGTGAGGCTATAGTAAGTAAAAAGATTGTATTACTATATTTGAAGATAACAGGATAGGAGGGATAAAAACACAGCCACAATACTTATACAAACTGTCCCCTGTTACCGGCGGGGGTTCCATTCCCGGCCGAGCACCACTAACCAAAAATCGGCGATAATAGCGCCACTAAACCTCTTACTGACGTCGAAAATCTGGTTAATGACGTCTTAAGCCAAGTACCGCAACACCGAAACACCTTTAACCAATGCCATTGGTAAGTGGGGACTGCCTGTACTACTTTATTTTTAAAATTCATGCACATTAGACAGCCCTGTTCCATATGACAATACAGCCTTATCTAACCAATCGGCTAACTCAAACCTAAGCATACATTTATGCTACAAAATATTACTTCAATCTCTTCCTTTTATTTAAATTTTGATGACCATCAAATCCTCCTTAACCCAAATACCTTTAACCTAACTATTTGAATGCTATGACATCCTATTTTGAATAGTGTTTCTTTTCTTTTGTCTTATAATGCTTACTTTCTTTTCTTTTATCTTATAATGTTTTTTTTTTTTTTTTTTTTACCTTATAATGCTTATTTGACAAAACTGCAAATAATGTTCAAAAGGTTTTCAGCCTAAATGGCTAAACTCTCTTTCAACAACGACAACAGAAATTCCTCTTCATTGTTATATTGAAAGATGCTAACATGCCATAAACAATAGAAGTCTCTAATAACTCTTCAAGCATATTGTAGAAGATAAACAATCTCTCCCCTCTTACTACTACAAAATGTATTTGTGTGACAATTTACCTAGTTCTTTCAATCCGGGAGAATTGTTGTAGGATTAGAAAATCTTCTAATAACATTAATACAAACTGTAACACAGTGAAAATTTGACCCACTAATGACATTTGAAAATAAATATCTTTATCTATGCATTGTCAACCATTTCCAGTATGTATTTTTACAGGTATTAAGGTAACATCCCGCATGCATTCATTCAAAAGATATCTCGGTAATTGCCTGGTTTACAGGTACAAGTCCACAAAAATCTTCCTGCGGTATTGCTGCATTCTACACTGACTCAGAGTTATTTATTTTCAAGAAGGACACTTTCTTCTGATTTTTCGAGCCAGGACAGTTATGTCCCAGTTTATATTTGTGTTCCCAAGTCGGCATTGGCCCACGACCTTTGCTCTCCCACGATCGTTCATTGTCGTAGGGATTTTAAGGCAGTGAATGATCGTGGCTCCTCCACGGTTATCCAAAATCGGGATTCTTATGATGAGGACCATGTTTGGATCTCTTAACGGGCCTAGTGTCCTTTCTTCTCTGTAACAGTACAAGTACATGAGCAGACAGAAGCGTGTTCAGTACAGTGGCCAATCAGGCTTGATAAGAAACGTGAATGTATCTACATCATTTTCTTTTTCAAGAAAGTCACGAGAAAAGGACAACTAATCTTGTCTTCCGGTTCTCATTCAACCGCTGAAAAAACCAGATCATAGTCCTTCCATTATCGACTCCTTGGTGTTGGCTCTGTTCTGATCTGCCTGCTCATTCAACTTTTTCGAAGTTGATCAGTGGGATGGATCGTGCTCCTGTACCCCTGTGACAGTATGACATCTATGTTACCTCTGTAACTAGTCTTTCAACCCAATGCCAACGACTAGTTCATTAGCTTCAGGTTGACTGAGAAATAATTTCCAAAAGTGATTTCTCTGACTACAGGTTTGATCAAACGAGCATATCATACAACTTCCTATTGGGCATCAGAACGTTTCACACAGGATCTCTCAAGGCCAGAGTCATTGATCTGTCTGTTGCATTCATAAAGAACCTGTCGGTCAGGTACTAGGGTAGAATGTAATTGTGAAGATCACATTCATCTCCTTTACCTCACATTGTTGCCCATGTGTTCTTGGATTCCTTATCCTTGGATCCCATGGTGGATGCTTGACAAGTCATGTAGTTTCACTCAGGTTGCATCTTGCCTAAGGTGGCGGCTGCAGGGAGAAAGTGTGGGTGGGACTGGCCCCCCACACTTTTCCACTAGCTTCCTGCCTCTTCCAATAGACAGAGGAACATGGAAGAGCCATCACACACTGGACTGGCGTGCATGCATGCGATCTAGATGATTGAGTATCCTATCTGTAATCCAGTTTCAGTTGGATTAATAGATGTTAATCCTTCCTTCTCTCTGGCAAGGGGAGAGAGGTACTGTGAGCTAGCCAGTTGGTTATTTTAGTTTTATATTCCCCGGCACTGTTGGTTCATTCAAACCTTCTCAAATCAGGTATATTATTTTCATTCCTGTAAATTGAAAGGCTTGAAGTCTGATAATTAATCATCAATTGTTCAATAGGTCAGAGGTACGGTCTCCTTCCTGAGCTCTTTACTTGACCAGGAAGAGAATACCTAGGTGAGCCGAATCACCAGTCGGTTCAGAGAATTACTTAGAATCCTCCCTCCAAAAGTAAGTCTCCCACGTATAAAGACCAAGGGTTTTTATTCATTGAGGAACAAATGACAAATTTTAAAATATGTGTTTTTCCTAATACTGTACAGTATACAAACCTGAGGTCTTTACATAAAAGGGCCACCTTTTACCACCCCTCATTCTCTTACCTGGGCCAAAAGGTAACCTGACTAGAATTTAATGCATTCAGACTTTGTGGGCATTACCTCTGCCCCTACCTTTGGTAACTGTTACCATAATCACCTTGCAAAAGGCTTAATGGCCAGATTTCCAGCTCGATGAAAGTTAATCCCTTATGTAAAGACCTCAGGTTTGTATGTTAGGAAAAATACAAATTATTTTTAAAATTTGTCATTTTAACATGTAAACACAGCTTAGCATAAAACACTCTACAATAAGAAAACCCTCCCTCCATTGTACAGTCAACCCTCGTTAAGCCAGACCTCATTAATCCAGATATTGGATAAGACAGACACCAAAGAGGGTCAGCCGATTGAAAATATGTAATGTTCGACCACGATTTAAAAGTTACAATCTCTCCGTTCATCGCGTACTGTTTTCCTTTTTATTTACCAAAGGTAAATTAAAAACTTTTCAATTATATTTTTATTTTATACATACTATTCTGTATTTATACTGTACTGAACTGAAATGCTTTTAACTTGTGCACGGTGCGTACCATCCTTAAGAAACGCTGTTGCCTGGAATGTTGGGAAGTATCATAGCCAATCACAGAGCATTAACAGTTTTACCTATCTGCTGCCCGACTGGTAGCTACAGTACGATGCATTGTATGTTGTTAGGAAAAAAAAAGGCATGGCAAAGGTAAACTTTATGAAGACAAAAGCTGAGTTACTGAACAATATTTATGTTTACATGGCAATTGGCATGAGAGAGTGAGAGAGAGAGCACTAGCAGTTCCATCTATGCAGCGTAATTCTTTCTGTGTTTACATGGCAAATGACAGAGAGAGAGAGAGAGAGAGAGAATTGCCAGTTCCCTCTTTGCAGCGTAATTCTATCCTCGGGAGATTAAAGAGAAGTATTTTGTTTTAAAGGTATGTCAGCGCAGCTTTAGTAAATATATTCTGAAGAAAAAAAGAATATAAATACAGTATATATTTTGTTGCTGAAGGATCTCTGAACCAACAATTTTGCACTCAAAGTAATAAGAAGGAATTCATTCTATTCTTCATGTAACCAGTAAAATACATACACTATTAAAAACTTTGTTTTTATATTCAAAACACGCATTTATGTCATTGTTAGCTTCTCTGAGCAAAAGTTCTTTCTCAGACAGAATACAGCTAAAACCTGATTGGCTGGCTGGTTGCTATGGAGATCTGCTAGCCAATGATAGCCCTCTACTTCTGTTCTATTTATAGACATATGTCATGACGGCACTTTAAGTTTGAACGTTGCCATGATCTGGATTATATGACTGCAAAAATTACTCAATAATTTGCTTTATATAATTATTTCTTCTTGAAAACATGACTTCAACAATAATTTTAACTTTAATATAGTGGTATGAAAAATCCCACAACAGTCTGTTGTGGTGATGCGTCATCACTTGTGAATCCTATTCCCAGACCGTCCTCAGATTTACGACTGCAAACTGACGATGACGTTAGTAACAATAAAAAACAACCCTCTCCAAGATAGATATGATGAAATGTATTTTATAGCCTTACTTATTGTTAACATTCACAAGTTGAATTACAATCATTTTGATCATGTATATTTTTGTGTTTTACGGAATGTTTTTGTTGACAACAAAATGTGTTAGTGAACTTATGGTCTTAATTGTCCCACTGTTTTATTACTGATGATCTTAATCATCTCACATTTATTTAACACTATATTAATATAGATAATAATAAGCTACTGTATATTGAATAACTAATATGAAAAAAGGAAAAATCGTACTCTTCATTTTGGAGACTCCACTTCATTTTACTTAACAATTATGCATTTACTGTATGTCTCGGCCAGACATCTACATATGTGGCTGAATTCTATCATTTTTATCATGTTTTATTCTTCATTTTTCATCTCTTACCATTAGCTTTAATTCAAACGTTTCTACATTGGTGTATTATCCATGCTGTATAAAAATAATGAAATACAGTATATTTTTAGGTATTTATAGGCATATGTATACTTAGGTATCGCCAGTTAAACCTGACTATTGACCAAGACGGACACCCTGGCCCCCCTATTACAGTAGTCTGTCTTAACGAGGGTCAACTGTACCTGAAAGGAGAAAGGTTCACCATTAGTGAATGTAGTTTGTGAACAATGACTCCAACAACAGCAACAAAACTAAAAAAAATATTGGATAATTATCAAAACTCATATACAGACACTACCCTACTTACGAACATTCATAGATACGAACATACAGGGTCACAAGTTCAAATTTTGCTCTGCGCGCCTGTTCTGCTAGTAAGAATTTTTGCAAAGAACAGAAGAACACGAGGAAGAAGAAGCTGTTCCTTTAACCCCTTCCCTGATTATTCCGAGTATTCTCTTGATTAACTATCATGTATTCTTCTTATAATCATGAGAATACACTTGTTCATACTTGTGAAAAGCCTATTCCTACTTATTTCTGTCTTCCCTATTTAACCCTTAAATGCCGAGCCTCTATTTACAAAAGTGTATGCCAGCGGCGTTCGGGAGTTAGCATATGAGCGGAAAAAGTTTTTTTTTTTTTTTTTTTTTTTTTTCCAAAAATCACAGGACGCTTAGTTTTGAGATTAGAGTTCATTTTTGGCTCCTTATTTTGTCATTGCCTGAAGTTTAGTATGCAACCATCAGAAATGAAAAAAAAATTATTATCATATCTTCTTCTTTTAACGTGCTTTTATTCCCATTTTTGTATGGGGTATATAAATATTGAAATATATGACAGCGCAGAAAAAAAAATTCATATATAATTGTATACAAATCGCACTGTGAGCAAAACGGTCAAAGCTAATGGGTTATTTTTTTTTCTTTGTATTGTACACTAAATTGCAATGAATTTGGTATATGACAAATTGTAAAACAATCAAAGCAACACAGAGAAAATATTATCACAAAATGATGCATGAATTCGTAATGCACGGATGTAAAAAAAAGTTTTTTTTTCCCAATTCACCATAAATCGAAATATTGTGCTAGAGACATCCCGTTTGTTGCAAAATGAAGGTAAATGATTGAGTATTACTAGACTGTAAGTATTTTAGCTAACAATTGCAGTTTTCGACCATTTCGGTTGAGTTAAAGTTGACCGAAGGTCGAATTTTTTCTATTTATCGTGATTTATACGAAAATATTTCAAAACTGATAAAAGCTACAACCATGAGTTATTTTTTTGTTGTATTCTACATGAAATTGCACACATTTTCATATATAAAACTTTATGTAATGGCTATTAGAAAAACGGTGCAAACATTACGACAAAGTGATGAAAGAATTTCTGAGATTTTCGGCAGAGTTACTGCACAGACATAAGGAAAAAGTTTTTTTTCAAAAATTCACCATAAATCGAAATATTGTGCTAGAGACTTCCAATTTGTTGCAAAATGAAGGTAAATGATTGAATATTACTAGAATGTAAGAGTTTTAGCTTACAATTGCATTTTTCGACCATTTTGGTCGAGTCAAAGATGACCGAAGGTTGAAATTTTGTCACTTATCGTGATTTATATGAAAATATTTCAAAACTGATAAAAGCTACAACCATGGGTTATTTTTTGTTGTATTCTACATGAAATTGCACACATTTTCAAATATAAAACTTTATGTAATGACTAGTATAAAACAGTGCAAACATTACGACAAAGTTACGAAAGGATTTCAGAGATTTTCGGCCGAGTTAGCGCGCGCGGACATAAGGAAAAAGTTTTTTTCAAAAATTCACCATAAATCGAAATATTGTTGCAAAATGAAGGTAAATGATTGAATATTACTAGAATGTAAGTGTTTTAGCTTACAATTGCGTTTTTTGACCATTTCGGTCGAGTCAAAGTTGACCAAAGGTTGAAATTTTGTCACTAATCGTGATTTATATGAAAATATTTCCAAACTGATAAAAGCTACAACCATGGGTTATTTTTTGTTGTATTTTACATGTAATTGCACACATTTCCATATACTGTATAAAACTTTATGCAACGGCTAATATAAAACGGTGCAAAAATTAGGACAAAATGGCAAAAGAATTTCTGAAATTTTCAGCAGAGTTACCGCGCGGACGTAAGGAAAAAAAGTTTTTTTTTTTTAATTTACCATAAATCGAAATATTGAGCTAGAGACTTCCAATTTGTTGCAAAATGAAGGTAAATGATTGAATATTACTAGAATGTAAGAGTTTTAGCTTACAGTTGCGTTTTTGACCATTTCGATCGAGTCAAAGTTGACCGAAGGTTGAAATTTTATGTAGTCGACGTATGGTACGTCCACTTGGCACCTGACAGACAATTTTAGTTGACATACGATACGTCCAGTAGGCGTTTAAGGGTTAACTTGGTCTGGTGAACTCCCATGTTCAGTATTTAGTATGTATTTTTGTCAATAGATGGCGATATGCATTGTTTACTTTGTAAACTTCCAGTGTCAGACGCTGCTCCTGCAAAATTCTCTTTTTGTAGCATTCCTTATAATACTGCATGATTTAAAAATACATTAAAAATAATATAATCTACAACTCGAGTTAACTCTGGAATGTAAATGATCAACAAAAATTATGCACTACATATTAAAGACCACCCTACAAACAATTCAAGATACCAGCTGCTGTCCGGAGCGTGTCTTGTTTGTAAGTACAAGTACTTAAAAAAAAAAATTAACTTTATTCACAAATACGTACATAATTTTTTTTTACACAATGGTTTTAGGAATAATATGGTAGCTTAACATTCCCTCCTGGTTATGATGAAGTAATGACCTTGACTTGCAGTCCTTTTGCTTAACTTATGGCTTAATTTTAAACTAAGTGCCCTTTTAGTTTTCTGTAAAAGAAAACTAATGAGAGGGCTATATGGCTGTCTCTCCACACTTACTCTGTCTGCTCCTAGATCTTAAAAACTACTGAGGCTAGACGGCTGCAAATTGGTATGTTGATTATCCACCCTCCTATCACCAAGCATACCAAATTGTAGCCCTCTAGCCCCAGTAGTTTTTATTTTATTTAAGGTTAAAGTTAGCCATGATTGTGTGTCTGGCATTGCTGTAGGTGCCAACAACACAGGCCACCACCAGGCCTTGGCAGAGAGTTTCATGGGCCATGGCTGAGAGTTTCGTACAGAATTATACGCTGTAGAGAGAACTCAATTGAGCTGAAGAAACTTCAGCGCATTTTTTACTTTCCTTTATAATTCAATCTGATAAGTGTTATAAAGAGTTCCTTATTGCAAGTCTCCCAAGTTTAAAAGAACATCAGTAGATTTTCATATTATAAATGGACAATGTGTTCAGGCATATTTACTCTTGATAAATATTACTCCACTTGGTAGTTACATTAAATACCCAATTAAGCAAATATTATGCTTTCTTCACAGTGGGATGTGAGAAATATTTTCTTGTTCTGGTTATTATTATTAAAGTAATAGGTTTAAAGATATTTTAGTTACCAGTGTAAAAGGAGCCATATTCCTGTAACATTTGTAACAATTCAGTAAACCCCTTTATTTGTGTTCTCAAAATCGCGGACTCGGCGATGCGCAGGATTTTCTGTGGAACCTATCCAAAAATCATTCACGGGAAAACTCGCCCATTCGCAGGTCTTTCTGAGGAACATATCTATAGAAATATTCATAGGGAACCCGCCGATTTGCGGATGCAGACTTTTTTCTTTTTTGTAAAGCAGTACAATATTCTGTATTTTCATATTTACTGTATAATAACATTAAATAATTATGTAAAGTAATAATAATACTGAAATACATAATAGTAATAAAATTGAATACTAATAGTACAGTAATATTAGGTAATAAGATTAAATTAGATATGTAATACTGTACTACACTGGGTACCTGTAATAATATATTAATAGATAATAAGATTAAATCATATGGGTACTCCCTGGTGATGAATGTTGATTATAGATGATGATAATGAATTAGCTTGCAGTACAGTGAATTACAATGAAGATATGACTGCACAGCCAAGCAGAGGAGTTACATCTCCTCTAAGGGCGCCTCTTCACCTTCTTCAGGAGGCACCGTCATGTTAAGGTATTTGAACATGGCAACAAAGGTGGTACGGTAGGGCTGCATGAACTCATTAATGGTATTGGAAATATTTGTGGCCCTTTCTTTATTATTATCCTATGCCTTTATCATTGTCTACAGCTGCTTGACTTTCTTAATAAATTTGTACAGACCATGAAATTGTTCAATATCCTGGTCTGTTGATGGGATAGTAAAGAGGGCAGCGAGTTCTTCTCCAAGAATGGCCTCCCCAAGTGTTTTACCCTGTTCGTACTCGTGCTCGATGCAGGTGACCACACTTAATGTCCCGCCGTAATGGGCTGCTACTTCTCCATGACTTTTGCCCTCTCTTAACATAACAATCATGTCTTTCTCCTCATCGGTCATTAATTGTAACGTCTTCTGGCACTTACGCTCTTTGCCAGAAGCTTTAGTAGAAGCAGAGCGTTTAAAGGACATCTCAGTGCACAATTTCAAAAAATATCCTTAGTCCGTAGTACCGTACGCGCAAGACAGGCACAAATGAGAGAGAACAACGAACTGAGTTATATTGGGTCATTTGCCGTTTGCCGCTACAGTATATACAGGGTACTATTGCGCATATGTATGCTAACATTGATATTCTGTGCATACAGTAAACTCCCACATTCGCGGGGGATACATACCACAACCCCCTGGGAATAGCTAAAATCCGCGAATACTTAAAACCCTTCTAAAAATATGTAGAACTGCATATTTTGATAGTTCAAACACAAAAAACTAAAAATGCTTATACATTTGTTGGAAAAAACGTATCTCGAATATAGCCTAGCCTACACTAGGTTATTCAGTACCATGTATACATAAATGGTAGCCTAGCCTACACTATAAAGTATACTCTATACATACACGGTATAGTAATGATTGATATCAGCTAATTCTGGAGGTCCATGCGGAGTGACTTATGATAATTCAATACTAAGAGAAATTAAATAACAAACAAGAATTAGCTTAGCCTACACTATGGTATATCATATACATATATGGTAGCGTAGCCTGCATTATACTGTACTCTGTATTCACATATTAATGTTGTATTATAGGAACATCAACATAACTAATATGCATCTTTTCCATGGATCTTTTAAAATGTTATGCTTTACTTCACTGTATCCAGTACAGGTAGTCCCCGGTTATTGGCAGGGTTCCTTTTCTAAGGGTGTGATGATAACCGAAAATCGGCGATTTTCGGAGGTTATCGGCGCCGAAAAGTGCCGATTTCCGGTTATCGGCGCCTCTGTTAGGCATGTATCAACACATTGGCAATACCCAATTATCGGCGCCGATAAGCGGAAATTGGCGATTTTCGGCGCCAAAAATTGCCAATTTTCGTCGCTAGACAAGTCCCATAAAACCAGATCACTGTTAACCGGGGACTGCCTGTAATGTTGTATATATTCTTATATGCTTTTGTATTATAAATTGCGATCTTAGCGATCAATATTTTGGTTTGGAAATTGATTACATGGTAAGTTTATTTTTCTGTATGTAACTCGGTTCAGAGTGCTTTTCTTGCTTGTAGTTCGCGTAAATGAATCTCTAGATACTTTATTTATATGAGTAAGGTTATTTTCATTATACAAAGTGTTTCTAAGTCAAAATATAACTTAAATATGTCTCGTTGTAAAATTAATTTAGCATTTTTTTTTTTTTAATAGATGACGTTGGCTGGTTGGGGGCACGTTTGTTTTGTGTAAAAATATAAAGCTTCCTTTTGCTATTATCACTTGATTTCATCATAATATGAGCTTTTAAGTATTTATCACTTATCGGCATAAAAACAGCAGTAATGTGTTCTTTCATGTCCAGTAGTTTTGATTAAAATACTTTCTCTCCAATTTTAATTACGTTCGAGTTTCATCCATGTTGCTGATGCATGATAATTTATAGTCATTAGCAGCATGAACATTGTTTTCTCAGCCTCAGCTACTACTTGCAGTGTAAATTCAGCTGTATATTTCCTTGCCGATCTTTTAACCATAGCGAATAAGGATATAATGTAAAAATATATCAGTCCTATTGTGCTTAACGTCATTTGTAACATAACTAGGGTAATTGTTTGTTACCATACAATGGTTGAAATACAAGCAAAACGACTGTTGTTATCTAATTTGGTTATAAGCAAAACAACAGTTTATCGTTCGGTTGTTTATGGCTGTATGCATTTATGCAAGAGTACAGTATAGTGGTACTAACAATACTTTTATCATTCTCTCTCACTTTTTAACTAGAAGATGGGATAAAGAGATGGAGGAAAAGAAGTTGGTCTATTTTAATTTGATTTCTCGCGCTGCCTGATCGTACGCTGCTACCTGCGCCCACGCAAAATTTAAAAATATTTTCTAAATATTGTCGCATTGGTGATAATTGCTTACCCCATTGCCAAATCGAATTATCGTAAGGCGAATTATCGTAACTCGAGCACTACCTGGGTACCTGAGTATTTTAATAGTTTTATTACAAAAACCCCATTCAGTCATGAAAATTATATGAAAATACAGTAATTAGTGAATATTTCTCTGTGAAAAATACTGCGAATGGGCGAATTTTCCACGAATAATGTGTATATATGTTCCATAGAGAAATCTGCAAATAGGTGAGAACGTGAATACGGTGCGGGTATTGATTGTACTATATATTTTATTAAATGTTTTGTTGTAAGATGAATTTTAAATATTACGCACAGAAAGTGATTTAGGATGATGCGTGGTACTAGTATGTAGAGCATATCTAAAATATGTAAAACAATGGGAATAGCAGGGTACATACGTTTACATCCGCGGTATGTAGTAGTTTCATGTATGGACTGATTATATATTCATGACAACTGTAAGTACATTTTTTATGATGAAACAAGATTTACTAATTTTTAAATATTACAGCACTGTAATATATTAATGTAAACACAGCAAAATTTCAGTAACATATTTTGTTTTTCTTAAAAGATGCTTCACCCAAGCCATCTCTGCAAAAACAAAAGAACTCGAGTTCCTGGGATACTGTCTACGTAGGAGGACCAATGATAATCAACATGCTATTGGCTATTGCCTGCAAAGCACCCAATCCAGGAGCGCCATTCATTTCCCTTGGCGTTCATTGGCTGTTCACTTGCCGTTGATTGACTGAACATTTGAGACCATCTCGCCAACATGGAATTCTGGGAGACCACATCTATGACATCTTTCCCAGTTCATGCTCAGTATGTAGCATCTTCTGATCGGGTGTAATCAGGCTTCTATGTGTGTGGGTTTTAACTTTTGTATCAGTGGTAATCAGCCCTAAAATGCCTCCTAAAAAATGCCCTGCTGTTTCTAAGGCTTCTGGCAAAGAGCCTAAAAGAAAGAAGACAGTTGTGAAACTCGAGGAGAAGGTGAAAGTTCTCGATATGTTAAAAGAGGACAAAAGTTTTGCTGCTGTTGGCTGCCATTTTAATGTTATTGAGAGCACAGTGAGGTAGATAAAGAAAGAGGCAGAGATACATAAGGCTGTAAGCATGAGCTTCTGCGGAAGTGCAAAAACAGTTTTGACAGTGCGGGATAAACAATCGTGAAGTTGGAATTCTCGCTGGCATTCTGGATAAAGGACTGCCGGAAGAAGAACGTGCCCCTTGACTACATCATTCGTGAGAAAGTGCAACAACTCTATGAGCAGTTATTGACTGCTACGTAAGGCAACAATGTAGTACAGGCAGAGGAAGGCGGCGTAGATACACAGGAAGGCGATGAAGAAGGGAAATTAGAATTCTTAGGCTTCAACAAACCAACACCTATAGAAGCAGAAGAAGAGGAGGAGGAAGAGCCCAAGCAGGACCACCATCAGCGCCTCAAGATTTCCAGCCAAGCAAGGGTTGGTTCCACCTATTTCAAAAGCAGTTCCACCTAAAGTCTGTTTCTCTGCATGGGGAATCAGGTTCTGCAGACTGAAGCGGCTGCAAAATATCTGGAGACCTTCAAGAAAATCATAAATCATCCAGGAGCAGGGCTACCATCCAGAACGGGTGTTCAGTATGGATGAGACTGGCCTGTTATGGAAGATGCCTTCCCAGACATACCTTATGAAGGACGAAGCTTAAGTCTCCGGATTCAAGGCCCAGAAGGATAGGGTTACCCTCCTAATGTGTGGGAATGTGGCTGGCTTCATGTTCAAACCAGACCTCATTTACAAGGCTGCAAACCCCAGGGCCCTCAAGAATAAGAACAAGGCATTGCTGCCTGTGTTCTGGATGCATAACCCTAAGGCCTGGATCACCAAAGTCCTTACAGAGTACTGGTTCCATCAGAGGTTCATCCCTCAAGTTAGGCAATACCTGAGCAACTTGGACATGGAGTTCAAGGTGTTGCTGGTCATGGATAATACTGGTGGCCACCCTCTTTATCTTTATTACAAGGGAGTCCAGCTTGAGCTCCTCCCTCCCAACACCACTTCTCTCCACCAGCCTATGGACCAGAGTGTGATCCGTGCTTTCAAGGCACTCTACACTGGGAACTTCCTCCAGCACCTTGTGAATGCAATGGATAGTGACAGTGAATTTACCTAAGATGATAGTGTGGAAGAGAGAATGAGTGAGATGACTGGTCTCTTTTCTTTCTCTTTTTCCTTTCTTTTCTACCTATGGGCAGTTTTGAAGTATAAGACACATGATACGCTGGAACTGGATTGATGCTAGTGTTACAGCCATACTGTTACAGCATTTTTACAAATTTGCTTCTCAGTAGCCGTGTACTTCTCTCTCCGGCAGGGGAAGTGAGAAGTAGTGACAAACCCATTACTTGTGGCTGGCATGGTTTGTTGCTTGAACAGATATAGTTCCCTTTGATTTCCATATATGCAATGAATCTAGCTTGGTGCATTGTATTTTAACTCGGTGCACTGGGTGTTAGATACCCACTTATCTAACAGCTCAAAGGCTTAGGTCCTTTTCCTTGGAACTCTAATTTCTAGGAAGAGTGATCAGGTGTGTCGAACCTCCAGTTGGTTGAGGATTCTCATACCTCCTTTCAAGTGTGAGGCTATCCTAATGTTAAGACCGAAGGTTTGTTCCACGTATGAACACATGACAGATTTTTAATTATTTTGTATTTTTCATAGCTAACAAACCTGAGGTCTTAACATAGACTGCCCACATCTAGCCACCCCTCTTATATCTTCTCCTGGGTTGCAAGAAAGCCTGAATGTGGCACAAGGTTCCAGCTGGGTCTCTGACCCACTTCCACCTCATCTGCGTATCAGATGCCAGATTCCTTGCATATGTGAATTTTTATTGTTTTTAAACCAGTTTCATCAGGTGCCAGAAGATTTATCCTAATATTAAGACCTCAGTTTTGTTACCTATGAAAAACAGAAATTTATTAAAAATTTTTCATTTTTCCCTTATAATGAACAACAATTCTTTTTTCCTCTTATTCTGCCTTTAACAGTTCAATATTAGCTGAAATTAGTGATTATTTGGAGAAGGAATCATGAAGTTTTCATTCTTCATTGAACTAATATTTTTGGCTAAAACCATGATATTCTGGTTTGAAAAGCTTATGAAAAACATGGAATTTATATAAGCTGGATGTTGATATTAGTATTGGACATTCTTGGAAGTTTGAAGATTTCAATCCCGATCATTTACACTCATAAGAGTTTTATTTTCTTGTTCAGTACTGTAAATTATTGCATGTATACTGTAGACTTGCATGTTATAGTTTCATAATTGTAATTATGTTAATGTTTGGTTATTAATTTAAATACATAAGAATTTATCTTACAGAAATAGGATGGCACAGGCACAGAGTTATGAATGTTCTTTAGTTTTGAACAATCAAAAACATAAGGCTTTCAAGTGGCCTGGGTCTGATGACATATTTCCAGAGTCGGATCCAGAACGACTGAAAGTGAGTTTGATTTAGTTATTTATTTAATTTATGTGTGAAGTTTTTGTAAGTTGTATCTTGTCGCGTAGTAATTAATATACATTTATGTATATTACTGGTACCTTTCCCACTCTGGAATAGCATCTGTATTTAGGGAAAAAATATTTATAGGTCATAACATTTATTGTGTTAATCTTAGTGCCTTATGTCAGTGTTTTATGTGTCTTCTCTGTTCAGTTCCTTTAGTTGTTGCAGTTTGGACAGTGTTCTAAATAATATTTGAGGTGTAAATTGATTTTTAGTACTAAGTAACGTTAGTTATTTATGTAATTTTTGGCATTTTATGTATACCTGATCTCTTGTCTTCCACAGGTTATTGGTGATGAATTATACAGAAGGAATAAAAATCATTTTGATGAAGATAAAAGTGTTAGTGTGTGGAAGTCACTTCCCATTGAACCCACTGTCATTCAAAAAGTTGACAATATCACTGATTTCGTTGGAAGATATACTTACATGGAAATGGTTATTCAGAATAGTATAGAAGTAAGTACAGTTCTTGGCTTTGTCATTTTTGTTTTATAGGCCTTATCCAAGGTATTTGATGTAATTTCTCTGATAGCTAGTATTGAAAGTTTGATCCTTGTCCTTAGAAGATGAACCCAAGACCTTCATACTTGATTATTATAAGGTTCTTGAAAATTTTGCATGATTAAATTTTAATCACCAAATTTAATCTTAGAAGTTATTGCTTTTTACAGAAAACCAAACGGGAGTTTTTAGGCATGTTTTCAAGGGGTGAGCACTCCAGAGGATACAAAATTAAGGTAAGCATTCTTTTAGGCTTTTGCTTATGCTTGTACACATCCTGTTAGGAAGGAAGTCTCATGTATGCTTAGTAGATTTGTGTCAGAGCCAAATATGTATTTCTGTGTAGAGACCCTCATATTTCAAAGCCTTGAACCCCATAAGGCAGGTACTGTTACACTGCTGTCCTCAGCTGCATTGCTTATAGTCCAGGAGTATTAGCTTTTCACCCGGAACAAATTAGTAACAAGCTGAAATTTTCAGGAAGTACTTAGAAGACCTTTCCTAATAACATACTAAAAGTCCCCAAGAATCCGTTGTGAGGGTTTTGAGAAATTCAAGATGGCGTCCAATATGGCTGCCAATTTTAGATTTTGTCATATTTCAAGCCCCGAACATCATAGAAAGTCAAACAATTAGTCTAAATATATGTTTTTTGGGCAAGGACTGCAATTCTCGAACTATTTTTTTTATTATCTGAATTTTAAATGGAATCATTAGCAAAAGAAAAACAAAATACATGTTTATCAACCTGAACATACACACATTATACAATAAAAGTCATGCCAGTAGCAAGAAACAACACTTAACCATTGCCTTAACTATAGACAAAAAATGCTTAGCTGTAGTCCTAATTATAGACTTTTAATCAATCAATCAATAAATAAATCAATAAATCAAATCATTTTGACAATGGGCTTCGGCATCGTCTTCGTCATCAGTTTCAGGAGAAACTGGTCTTGGTGCTTCAGTTTCTTCATCATCATCAATGAAGAATGGCATTTGTGCTGCATTTTTGCAGGTTTTACCACTGCAATTTGTACACATGGCGGAGCAGTGCACCCCCATCTTCCTGCAGCCACATGGTGCTCCACAGCTATCTGCTTTGCAGCCACATGAGATCATGTTGAGCAGACAGTCGGGGGCAATGGGGTGGTCAATTTCAACTGGAATTAGGATATCCTCCAGCTTCCATCCCCAGGCTGTTGGCTGTATGGGCCTGCCCATCCATTCTTGGACAGTATGATAAGTTCTGAAGGAATGCTGTTTGGCTGCAGCACTTGTCGGAGGCAAACTTGCCAGTTGGAAGGATGAGGACAGAGATACTCTGCTGATTGCCTGTTTGTATGCAGTGTAGCGGAACTCATCCAGTGACACACCATGAGGTGCACCATACAACTTCAGGAGGAAGCTTTCACCTGCTTCTTGCACTTGTTGGTGAGTGCTTCCAGCATTATAGAATGTCTTGAGCTGGTCATACTCCTTGTTGTGAACCAGGTTGAATGCCTTGCGCTTCCCATGCCGATACACAGCAGACACAGTGTCACATCCAGTTATGGCGTGTAACACCATCAGATATTTACTGGTCTCACCAAGGCTTTCCTGGATATCACAAACCTTGTACAATGTGGTGGGATTCATACAGCTTAGCATATAAAGATCCATGTCTGCACTTGCTTGGTTCACCAGCATCACCAACAAGTCAGTGTCAGTTGCAACGACAACCACTGGTTCACCAGACTCTGCCAAGGATAGAGCTGTAGAGACAATCAAGGCATCTGCATCAGCACTTGCCTGCTTCACTGCTATGCCTGATTGAGTCATCATGCTAGATAGCATGTCTATGAGACTCTTCTTGTTGTTGCTATTTGCCAGAAATGCTGCCTGTGTAGTGGTGGTATGCATGTGCTGGTCAAACAGGATGTCACTGGATGTGGCCTTCTTTACCCTGCGCATTTGCTCTGCTGCCTTTGTGGAGATAGTGCTGTAGCCATCAAACACAGTGGTAATGCCAGCCCCATAATGCTTAAGGACATAGGCAATGTAACCCTGACACACACTTCCATAGGTAGATCGCTGTGGCCAAACTACAGAGTGCAGCAAGTAGCTGCCATCCACTACAAACTGACAGTTGTTTGGAAGGCTGTGTTGCATCGGAGCAATTGACTTGAGGACAGTACCCAGAGCACTCTTGGTTGGTTTCCGCATAGCACCATCTTGAAAGAGGGATGGGGGCTGTGGAGCAAGCTCATATGACATGTACTTATCCATGTCAGAACTTGTCTTCAACATGCAAGTGATGCGGTTAAAGAATATAGTGGGATTTACCACTGTGCTCTGCCCCCTGACATTGATGCTGTTCTTTTCTCCTATGGTCTTCACTTTGTCAGTGCGATGCAGGGTGATGTCTGTGAAGCATTTCCCTGTTATCTTAGATGCTGCAGCAAGACCAATCTGCACTGCATTGTCACAATTGACAGATGTATGAGCCACAACACCTGTGGCTATGGATACCAACCGATCAGCTTGGTAGCCTGCAAATGGTGGATGAGCCTTTAGCCACTGGAGAAAGACATTATAGTCATTCTTGTCTTTGACCTGAGAGGATGAGCGGAGATCCTTGTGCTGCTCAGATGGCATGGTGTGAACACCTGTGAACTTTTCTAGGGCATCACACACAGGCATGCAGCGAGGCAGTGCATGTACCCATTTGGTCAAGGTGCTGTTAGTTATGCCCCCTGCCATGGGTCATCCCTCCACTAGTTTTCAGCATCCTCATGAGGTACTGCTCAATTGTCTGGTCGGAGAAGTTTCCAGACCAGAACTCATCAGCTCTACGGATGGTAAAGTACCCCTTGTCTGAGAACAGTGCGTACTCCTCAGTTGGCATGACCTCTTCAATGGAGTTCATCTGCTGCAAGTAGAGTCTGGCTGATTTGGCGTATGGAATATGACCTGCTGCATGGAAATGTGGAATCATCTCCTGCACACAGTGGAGGTGGAGTTTCCAGTTGCCAGTTCTCTCAGCCTTGATGAAGTTGAACATGAGCAGCACCTGGTTGATGTACTGGACCCATAGCTTGCCTGTTCTGCTCTGTGTGGCAGCTTCCTCGAGGTGGTGAGTTAGAAGCTGTTGAAACTCATTGAGAGTTTCATCTTCATCAATCTCAGCAGCACCTTTATCTTGATCGACTGCATCCTGGTACAGACTAGCCAGATGATTCTTGTTTGTCTGACTCTCCCAGTCTGCTTTTTCAAAAAAAAAAAAAAAAAAAAAAACGTTCTGGCGTTTCAGAATTACTTGTTACAACATGTGTGAATGCACTTGTAACTCAAAAAACATGACACGGGCTCAATTTATCACACATACACTGTCATAAATGAATTCCTTGGGTCTGAAAACCTATATTTTCATACTGCATTTGTTTCTATCTTGATTGAGACCTGAGATATAACAAAATATGATATCGATGGCCATTTTGGACGCCATCTTGAATTTCTCAAAACCCTCACGGCGAATTCTTGGGGACTTTTAGTATGTCATTAGGGAAGGTCTCCTGAGCACCTACTGAAAATTTCAGCTTGTTACTAATTTGTTCCGGGTTGAAGCCATATTTGAACTAATGCTCCTGGACTATTATGGCATTCACATTTTACTTTTCCCTTTGGCCTCTTCCAACTTTGCAGTACCCTGTAGGGGGTTAGTGCCATCAGTGCATCTCACATGATGTACTGTATGCATTAATGAAGTGTGTGCAGCGTCCCTTCTGCCCGTAACACCTCATAATTACTACATGTTAGTGCAGTGGTGGGGTTTTCTCCCACTTCCAACTTTAGATTCGTGTACTTTATCTACTTTATTTTCTGGATATCTGTCTTGGTGTTCAACCACTCCAGCTCTCTTTGTTCATTGTGATAATTTACCCCTCCAGCTCTTCGTTCATTGTGGTAATTTGCTGCTCCAGCTCGCTTTGTTCATTGTGATAATTTAACCCCCCTCCAGCTCTTTGTTCATTGTGATAATTTACCCCTCCAGCTGTTCGTTCATTGTGATAATTTGCCACAACAGTTCGCTTTGTTCATTGTGATAATTTAGCACTCCAGCTCTCTTTGTTCATTGTGGTAATTTGCCACTCCAGCTCTCTTTGTTCATTGTGATAATTCAACACTCCAGCTCTCTCTGTTCATTGCAATAATTTGCCACTCCAGCTCTCTTTGTTCATTGTGATAATTTGCCACTCCAGCTCTCTTTGTTCATTGTGATAATTTAGCACTCCAGCTCTCTTTGTTCATTGCAATAATTTGCCACTCCAGCTGTCTTTGTTCACTGTGATAATTTGCCACTCCAGCTCTCTTTGTTCATTGTGATAATTTAGCACTCCAGCTCTCTGTTCATTGCAATAATTTGCCACTCCAGCTCTCTTTGTTCATTGTGATAATTTGCCACCCTGAAAGTTTTATAATGGACAGGTGAAAAGAATGTGCTTCCTTGTGTTTTGTATATTGCCTGATAATTATAGTTATATTTTTTAAAGTAGTGAACAAAAGAAATGGTCAAGAATCAAATGAAGTGGCCAAGAATCATATAAAGGGGATGGTTAAAGTTAGGAAACATATAGAATTTTATGTAATAAAAAGGAAAAATGTATAACAAAATAATACAAATATTTGGAACGTGCTGAATGTGTAAATAAAGGCAATTGCCACACTGGAAAAGTGAAACAACAGTGGTTGCTAGGCCTATCGACACAGTCTGCTAGTGAAGGATCGTGTCAAAAGTCCTAGCAACCACTCCCTCAGTTATCTAGAACTTAACATTATCTGACATACCATGACCAAGGCTCAAGGCCACAAAGATATATGACATACAATATACTGCATATAGATTTTAAAAAATTTGAAAAAGAGCTCTCCGATGATTGGCCTCCAGAAAATGTTGATAATACTGTCTATACTAAGATGACTCTGTAAGGGTTTTTGAGAAGTTTCCATGGTTGGGGGTGTCGGATGGCTGGGCGCAATCAAAGAGGAGGGCCAGTAATGCTGTACAGAGGAAGGCTCAGACAAGGGTTGTTTTGGAAGGTGGGTGTAGCTGGCGGGGAGGGGGTGGGGATGCATTGTTGGATGGGCAAAGAGGGCTAGGTAGACCTGACTTGATAGAGCTTGTTTGGTTTTGTTTTTTAATGTTTGATACAGTAATTCACATTTGGGAGAGAGAGAGAGAGAGAAAACATTAACCGAGGTATGTTTACGTCGAAGTCTAAGTACAATAATACACTCACACGCACATTATCACTTTTATTTATATTTTATGCTACAGTATTCTTGTTTATATTTTTACTGTATTTTTTCACTTTTTCAAACCAAAAAATAAATGCAATAATGTGTGTAGGCTACAAGAGAGAGAGCAACCAGTTGGATTGAGGGATAGTCTCCCTGAGGATGCTGTGCAGTTGGACTTTTAAAAGTTCAAGCAAGGATGCAATACTACCCTAAAACAAATTTCCTTGTATTTTAATAACTTGCTTGCATTTTTATTTGTTTATTTATTAATTTGTTAATTTTTTTCTCCTCTAGTAACTGATCTCTTTTTTTTTCTGTATTTTGTATTACCTTCTATTCATTCTGTCAAATGAACATGTAATATTCTTTGGAAACCCAAATTTCAAGTCAGCGTCCTCTGTGGGCTTGCTGCAAATGAATGATAATAATAATTATAAAATTACTTACATAATTTGATAGACAACTTCCTCTTACCTATATTTAAAATTGACTCAAAATAATAAAAGTTTCAGTTCTCATATGTTTAATTAACATAAAAGAAATTAAGAAAAATTTGCAGTGAATAAAATGTTCATTTACAATTTACAAGAGGGGAGAGAGAAAGGATGGATATAGAATATTTCTCTGCTTTTAGATTCCAACTGGGACTTGTGAGCCTCACAATTACCATATTAAATGCTGAAGTGTTACAGTAATAGTAACTAGCAACTTAGAATGAAAATTATGTCTTAGGACACTTTCTGATTGGATATACAAAAATATAGAAGAAGACTTTGAACAGGAAAAGTGAGGAAAACAACAGACTGTAATAAATTGTAAAGGAGTGAATGTGATGGCATCAATAACTTGAATGTAATTCAGAGAAGGAGAGGAGGGACTGTCAAGTACTTGGGCCAGAATTTGGGGAGGGAAGCATGCCAACAGGAAGATTAGTACTGGACTCTTCTGGCTGTCATCATCATCACCATGCATCTCACTTAACTGCCAGTTCCTAGAAAAGAAAGCATAGGGATATGAGACAATCTTAAAGCTAAGACTTGTGTCAAGGACCCACTGAACCTCAGTTTGTGCTTGCCCAGGTTAAGGAACCAGTGTGGCAAGGAACTATAAGCACTCTGGTACAGTTAAGATATGTGGCTAGTGGGTGGCTTCAAAGGAATTGCTGAAGGCCTGTTTTGTTGTTTTGCAAAAAAGTCCTAGGTGACCGTATGTTCATGTTTGAGTGGTTGGCCACATATCCTTGAAGATAAGGAGGAGGTAGGAATGTGAGAGGCAAAGTTCCAATAGTGAAAGAGTGTATGAACAAGTCATGATAAAAGAGGAGTTAAAAAAATGGCTCATAAGATATGTGTGACAATAAGCGAAAATTGCCGATAACCAAAAATTGGCGCTGACAGGCGCCGAAAATGGCTGATTTTTGGTTATTGGTGCCTCTGTTAGGCATGTATCAGCACCAATACACGATTATCAGCGCCGATAAGCGGAAATCGGCTCACATCAGGGCCGAAAATCACTGATTTTCGTCGCTAGACAAGCCCCGAAAAACTGGATCGCCGATAACCGGGGATTGCCTGTATTTTACTTTGATTCATTTTCCATTTTTTATTTCAATATTTGATAATATACATTTGTAACTTAGCTTATATCACATATTCTTGAAATTCTAGTCTGCGGAATTTATATACCTTGTTGATGAAAAGTTGACAACCTAATATTTAGTAAAGGAGTAAAAAACTTTGATATTTAAAATTAATGGGATGTAATTTGTAAATCTATATTTGATTTGAAAGTAGGATTAATAGTCTTGTCAATTTTTAGGTGGTTCGTCAAAGGGGCGATCTGATTGGGAGAGCTTCGACCATCAAACCAACTCCTAAGGCCAAGTGTCGATTCAAGAGCTGCATTTTGACCCAAGGGCATCCATTTGCAAGAGAGGAGATTTTTGACACGTATGTTATGTGCAGGCCTTTTGGTTAAATATCTTCTTTGAGGTTGTGTAGAAATTACTTAATTATTGTTAGCCTTTGTTTAAAAAGATGTTGAGCAATTGTATGTAGATGCTTACAAGATGCACCTCAATTTTAAAGAGTATATTTTGGAAATATCAGAAATATAGTAACATATTCACAGCTCTTCCTAGTATAAGATATTTTGAAGCTTCCTGCCTGTCATTGTTCAGATATATGTGATAAGGGAAAGAAATAGTAAAATCTATATTTTTAAGTATATTAGGGGTATCAGCCCCAACAAAAATGCCCTTTGGAATGCTCCATAGGGTTGTAGTGCCATCAGTGCACCTCATGCAGTGAAGTGTATGCATTACTCAAGGTTCTCTACTGCATCCCTTCAGCCCTAGCTGCAACTCCTTGCTTTCCTTTTACTGTACATCTGTTCATAGACTCTGTCATCTTATTCTGCACCTCTCCCAACAATTGTTTCATAGCGCAACAGTGAGGTTTTCCTCCTGTTACACCTTTAAAATTATTTTACTCTCAATTTCCCTTTCAGCACTGAATAACCTCATAAGTCTTGGTGCTTGGCCTTTGGCCAAAATTTTATATTCCAATTTATTTGGAATGAATCTGACCTACTGTTAGAATCCAGGTAGTGTTAGAATGTTACGTTCCTGCCAGAATTCTTCTTGTCATGCCCATGTGCATGTGGTGTGAACTGCCAGCAATATTTTTTACTCTTTCTGGGTGATTTTCTCGTTTACAGTACTGTGCTTGCTTTCGGTTTTGCATTATGTCATATACAGCAAGCAGAAATAGAAGCATTAGGCTTTACAGGAATGCATTTAGTATAAACCAAATGTTTCAGTTATACATGATGGTCACATTATGTGTTAGCCTCCTGTAGGGACACGAGTGTGCTCTTCTCGCTGTGAAAAAAGTAGTGGTCTGATGAGAGACTTGAGTAATTTTTGTGAAGTATTGAAAGATGTGAGAGGCCAATATATTATGTAGACAATTAGTTAGGGCTAGCCATAAGCCCACTCAGTTTTTCATTTTTCTCTTTCTAGTGTTGTTTTCTCCTGTTACTCTTCCATTGTTTGATAAGTCAATTCTTCTCTCACTTTTCCTCTGCTCCAACTTCTTATGCTCCCTATATGGTTCAGGTCAACCGTCTTTTGACTTGAATTCAATGAATTCTCTGAAGGATTTATTAGGTAGAGTTTAGTGCTTGCATCAACCGACCCATTTTATTCTTTTTTGGAGAGAATAATAGTGATGTGTGTGAACTGGAAGTTATCTAGGGATGTAGTATTGCATTGACTTTCATAGTTTTTGAACTGTGGGACTGTACTTCATTTGTTAGTTATTTACTCGTCGTGTATCATTATTCCTCGTTTCAGATGTTAATCTTCGCCCTCTTAATCAGTTCCCTCTCCATCGCCTTGTATTTGTCACCTTTTGAAAATTGTTCTTGTTTGTACTGGTGGCCTTTCTCTTCAACTGTGTATTTATCTAGATTAAGCCAGTATTGTGCTGATATGGGCTCTTGCTCCTAGGTGAACCTATTCTTTCACAATTTGCATTTCATTCCTGGGATGTTAAGAAAAATCTGGATAATCTTAATAGCTGGGTTGGAGAAGACCTTGATGGTTTCATCCCTTTGTTTTTTAAAAATGTTTCTTGTGTGTTGTCTCCAAAGATTAGTAGATTCTATAGATTTTTATGTCAACAGTATCTTTGCAGATGAACGCAAGCCTAGTAATACAGTCCCTGTTCCAAACTGTGGCATATCTGCAGACAGCAGTAACTACAGGCTAACCTCTATTCACCCTGTGCTCTCCAAAGTTGCTGAAAAACTTATTTTTAAGCCACTATAAATATGTGGAATCCAAAGGATTTGTAGCTGATAGTCAGTATGCATATAGGAAGCAGTTAGGTACCTGTGATGCTCTTCTAGACTTGACATGCCATTTGCAATAGAACCTTGATAAGGGTTTTGAGTGCAGGGTTATCCTAATAGATTTTAGTGCTGTTTTCGATTTAGTAAATTACAAGGCAGTTATTTATAAACTTCAGAACCTTGGAGTGGGTTGATATATTTTAGCATTACTTCAAGATTATCTTACATGTAGGCAACAGCAAGTTCCTGTTGATGGGATCTTTAGTGAACCAAGACCTATTGTGTTGGAAGCTCCACAGGGTAGTATTCTTGGTCCACTGTTATTTTTTGATGTATACAAGTGATAGGGTTGTTGGCATGGAAAACAAGATTGTTCAGTATGCTGATGATGCAATACTTTTGGGTGTAGTAAAGTCTCCACTTATGAGAGATAAAGCTGCCCTCAGCCTCAATGGGTACATGGACCATATCAGGGACTGGTGTAGTTAGTGGGGTATGAGCTGAAGTCCAGTAAAATGAAAGCACTACTGATTAGCAGATCTCATACAAGTTTTCCACCCCATCCTCCCCTTCAGGTGGATGGAACTTTGTTGAATGAGTCTGAAGCTTTAACTAATTTAGGTGTAACTTTTGACTCACACCTAATGAAAGTTTCAGCAAATGCTGCATGAAAGTTAGGTATAGTTTGTAAGGCCTCATATATTTATAAGTGATAAAATCAGTGCCATATGTTTTAAGGCATTTGTCCTTCATTTACTAGAATACTGTTCTCTGGTTTGGGTGGCTGCTTCTGCCAGAGGTTTATCTCTTTTAGATAGAGTGGTTCGTGGTGGTAGGTTTCTGTTTCCTAATAGTAGCAGTTATGACTTTGACCATGGATGGATGATCTCTTGTTTGTATTTTAACAGAGACTTTTCACGTTCACAGTTGATTCCTGATCCCTTTTACCTGCCAAGAGCAACAAGATTCGCTGAACAGCAGCACCAATATGCAGTAAAAGTGCCTTGCTGTCGAACTTCTCATTTCCAGAGGTTCTTTATTCCTCACACCGTTGGATTGTGGAACAGCCTCCCAGAGGATGTTGTGCAATTGGAACTAAAGAAGTTCAAGCGAATATGCAATGCATTACTACCTAATACTGTTCTTCTTCCAATTTAATACATTTTTATCTATTAATTTATTATATATTAATTTATTCATTTGTTTTTGTTCCTACACGAATACAAACCCTCGGTCTCTACATCCGGGATTAACTTTCAGTGAGCTGTAAATATGGCCATTAAACTTTTTGCAAGGTGGTTATGATAAGTTACCAAAGTTAGGGGCGAAGCTAACGCCCACCCACTCTGAATACATTCAATTCTAGTCAGTTTACTTTTGCTGCTGACTTGGTGAGACACGCTTTTCTTCTCTGTCCTGCTTTTCAGTGTTATTTCTATGTTGTATATTTTACATTTATACTTTGATGATACTGAAACATTTGATTATTTTGATATACTGAAAGATTCAAAATGTTTTCTTATGTCTTTGAATTATATATTTCTTATTCTTACTACGTAGTCTCCATTTATATATCATTTTTGTTTTTCCAACACCTGCTTGGTGTTTGTATGTGCTTTATGTTCTTTTTCAACCTCACAGTTTCTTGGAACATGGTAATGTTTTGGTCTTACAGATGTTGTGTAGATTGGCAGTGAGGGTGCACAGGTTTGCAGTAGCACACTTAGCACATACCATCATAAGACATCTCGTCACTGGACACCTCTCCTCAGTTGACATGTGCATTACATTGACAGTGTGGTTTCACGGATTAGCAGTAGCATACTAAGCACATATCATCATAGCACTTCTCATCTAAGGACATGTCCTCTGTTGTCCATGCACATTCTGTTGACAGTACGGGTGCAAGGGTTTGCAGTAGAATACTCGGCACAACGGTCAACCAGACACATTCCAGGATAAAGTTTATGAAAGAATTGTTCTGTCTCTGGATTCAATACTCATGTAAAGAAGTGTCCTAGAATGCATCTCATATAGCGAGGTGAACCGTTTAGGAACACATGACATTGGAGGTCTAACTCCTCCTAGGCAGTCAAGAATGTTGTGTCTGTTCATAGGATTATGAAGACTGATTCTTGACTGCACCGGTCCAAAATTTTCTACCTTGACTGCTCAACAAGTGGTGGATCTCATGCAGTTCCCCCAGGGGGATACCTTGTTCTCACCTTTAGTGATGGCATAAAGGTGAGATGGATCGAGATAACCAGTCTCTTTCCATCTTCAATTTCTTCTCTGCTGATAAGCAGTGAGAAGATGGAACCATTGTACGATGAAACAAGACAGACCCAAGTAAGGATAATGGCCTGACTTTTAGAGTGTTTTATATTCTGAACAAATCTATCTTTTAGCAGCAACCTTTCCTCTCTCCAGGTAGAGGAGAGACGAAGGAAAGCAAACAGAAATAGCTGGCTATCGTAGTTTGTTATCTGAACAGATATGGCAATCAATAGCTCCTCTGAACTGAGTTCTAACAACTGGTTCTTGGCAAGTTTGCCACAATTGCTAGTCTTTCAAGAGTCTCAGGATACGAGATAGACATTCTTCAGTGTGATAGCAGTGACAACACGGTAGTGGCATGATGCACAAAAGGGCCTAGTGTCCTTTCTTCTCCTCTGTAACAGTACAAGTACAGTACATGAGCAGACAGAAGCACATTCAGTACGGTGGACAATCAGGCTTGATAAGAAATGTGAATGTATCTACATCATTTTCTTGTTCAAGCAAGTCACGAGAAAAGGACAACTAATCTTATCTTCTGGTTCTCATTCAACTGCTGAAGAAACTAGTTAATAGTCCTTCCTTTCTCGACTCAATAGTCCTTCCTTTCTCGACTCCTTGGGGTTGGCTTTGTTCTGATCTGCCTGCTCATTCTACTTGCTCGAAGTTGATCAGTGGGATGGATTGTGCTCCTATACCCCTGTGACAGTATGACATCTATGTTATCTCTGTAACTAGTCTTTCAACCCCTTGCCAATGATTAGTTCGTTAGTTTTGGATTAACCGAGAAATAGTTTCCAAAAATGATTTCTCTGACTAGGGAATTGATCAATGAACGTATTGCACAACTTTCTGTTGGACACCTTCCCCTTGATGTTGGACCACCTTGACGTGGTGAGGGGGCTCTTGAACCCCAGAGTTATTCCCAGGTTTGAATCTAAAAGTCTCATATATTTTATATTTATTTGAACTACAGTAAACCCCCCGTATTCACGTTCTCACGATTCGCGGACTCACGCATTCGTGGGTTTCTCTATGGAACATATCTACCCATTATTTGCAGAAAATTCGCCCATTCGTGGTATTTTTCACTGAGAAATATTCACTAATTACTGTATTTTCAGATAATTTTCATGAATAAATGCACTTTTTGTGATAAAACTATTAAAATACTCAGGTATAAGCATTTTTACAGGGTTTTTCTTGTGTTTAAACTATCAAAATGGGCAGTTCTAAGTGTTTTTAGAGGGGTTTTATGTATTTGCGGATTTTAGCTATTCAGGGGGTGTGGTACCCATCTCCCGCGAATAAGGGGGTTCACTGTAATTTTGTGAAATTTTCCACTTTCTGTAAAATTTATTGGACCTGATAAATAAGGAAAGATATCACAGCTGGGAATGGGTTTATATCTGAAGCTAAATAATGGGAACTGTGATAGGACCATCAACTACCCAATAATGTTCAGACCTGAGAGGTATCAGATTGATATCGTAAAGGCAGAACTATTCATTAGGGCTGGACCACAGATTCCAGGGGGGTCTGGTTCTGAGGATACGACTCTCGGCATTCTATCCAGTTTGCCCTTAATGTAATTAGGGGACAATTGTATTCCTGTAATGCTGTCAGTCCTTGCAGGCAGGGTTGGCTTACACTTGGGCCACTCTAATCATGTTGTACCATCCCCTTTGGGTAGGGTAGGGCCGGACATTTGGGAGTCGGTTCTCACTTGTGCCATTGGTGGAAGAATAAGCTCCATGAAAGGCTGCTGATATCTTTTTAAGGTTTTCAGGTTTACTTTATTTTCCCTCAATCTTTATGACAAGTCATTATAAGGATTTGAGGACCCCTGGACCCTTTGATGGTGGCAACTCGGCACAGTTGACAACTGCTGGAACCTCCTCTGACAACCTTTCTTTAGAAAAATCAAAACAAAATCCTAATGAAATTACACTGGAACCTTATGCTCCAGTACAAAACAAACCCATAAGAAGTAAATATCGTTTTGACCCAACCTTCACGCACCTCGACTCCCACTTTGGGAGTGGAAGTTGGTTAAAGTTTCTAACCTTAGAAACAGAACAGAGAATTTCAGCCCTAAAATTAGAAAATTACCTATTAATAATAGGCATTCAATGACAGAAATGTTGATTAGACAGATAAAAGACGTGGCTTATAGAAGCCACAACAAAGAGTCAGTCTGAGGACTATATGTCTATAACAACAATAGATAATATAAATGTGAAAATTAGGAAGCATGACACTATGAATAGTATTCAGGGTACCATTGTGCTTCCTAAGAACAGTGACAAACCAATCAAAAAGAATATTCTCTTGGACTCCCTTAAAAAAAGATATCCCAGAGTCCAAGATTGTAAGGTGTATTATATACTAAGTAAAAAAAGTAAGAAAATGTTAAAAATCACAAAAATAAAATTTGAGGGTCAAGATCTACCCCAAAAAATAGAATTTTTAGGTCAAAACAGAGAAATAAGTCCCTATGTCCCAAAGCCACTAAGGTGTCAAAACTGTAGTAAATAGGGGCATGCAAAAAATATTGTCGAAACGAACATGTATGTACGTATTGTGGATCTGAAGAACATGCCACACAATGGAATTGTAGCAAACCAAAATGTATAAACTGTGGGCAGAATCATCATGCAAGATCCAAAGAATGCTTGTATTACATATACAATATGTCATTGAAAATGCTATAAGAAAGAACAGGGATGTCTATTAGAGGCTAAATTAGAATTGAAAGTGAGAGGAATTCAGGCTCCTACTAAGAAACTTACATATGCCTCAATAACAAGAACTAATGATGAAACAAAAATACATACAGAAGTAACAAAATGCAGGAAAATAAATCTCACGAAGAAAATAATGCTTTACAGAAAAAAACTAAAATGATAAAGAATCAAGAAACAGGCACAAAGGATATGGGTAAAATTTTATCTAACTCATTTGAAATGTTAATGCAAATAGCACAAGATGATGTTACTACTACAGAAGAAACAGGTGAAAGTCGTGATGGAGTGGAAATTAAAGATAAAAAGAGGCCTTTGGAGAGAACACCACCCAAAAAAAAAACTATAATTAGAGCAACATCGGTTAAACCAAAGACAAAGGATATGAAGAAAGAACAAAAACAAACTAAGAATATAACTTTATCTCCTAAAATAATAGTCGAACTTATGGGTACAGACATCCAAAACACTGAAGTTGAAGATGACAACGATTATGTCTAGCACCAATAATTGGTACAAGAGCAAATGAAACAAGGAATGTACATAAAAACACATGTGGATGCAATGATTGTTTCATAGAATTGTGCAACAATAACAAAAACAACGAAAGATAATTTAACAAAATTATAAGAAATTTTATGAAATACAGAAAAAACCCACAGATTTGAGTACCCATTGAGCACTTAGTATATTATATTATAAAGAAAAACAAGTGAATGTATTGAGTAAATTATTAGAAAAATCTTAGTTGAAAATACAAAAAAGAAAGCAAAACTCGACCGTTATAATAAAATCTTTTCAAATGCTGTATTTATACAATGGAACGTAAATGGTCTGCAGACCAGATTACACCTAGGAGAAATACAATGATTACTATAAGAATACGAACCAATGATGTTATGTTTACAACATGTCAGCAAAACAATATCAACAAAGGAAATTTAGTTACAGCCTTATATGTACCTAACAAAGTAGTTTATGACAAAGTACCTGTAAACATTGCTGACTTGCAAATATCAGGTACTAAAACTCGAATAAAAAATTATAATTATGTCATTTATAATTTATACAACAAACCCAATAAAAATTACAACTTTGACAAACTTAAAAATTATGTAATGATGCCAAGGAACCTACATTAATAATAGGTGATTTTAATGCTCACAACCCAATGTGGGACTGTAATTGTACAGACTCAGATAGAGCAGGGAGTAAAATAGAAGAAGTCATAAATTCATATGACATGTACTGTATAAATGTTAACGAAATCAGCACATGTTTTTGTAAAACACATAGAACATTTTCCTCAATCAACTTAACTCTGTACAGCAAACATAGTAGACAGATTGGACTGGAATACAGTTGACGACTGGCACACAAGTGATCATTTCTCAATATTAATTTCATTATTACAAAATAATCCCACCAAGCATGTCCCTCAATATAACATTCATAAAGCAGATCGGGAGCGATATGAATTCACACTAGGAATATCCCACCGTTTGAGTATTTAAAAGACCATAATGAAACTAATAAATTTCTTATTGATTTCATTAACAGTGATGCTGATAAAGCAATACCAAAATCAGAATCACATCCAACAAAACACGAAGTCCCATGGTGGTCTGAAAAACTAACAGAAATATTAATAAAAATAAAACACCAAATTGGAAGACGATTAGACTATTTAAATAGAAAATTCAGTAAAATAAATATAACACTACCGATATTAGAAGAAAATGTACAAAAACTGGCTATATTATTATTAGAAATTGATACATTAAAACCTCTATATAATAAAATATCTGCAAAATTTAAAGGAGTAATTCAAGGAAGAATCATTTCATGGACGAATTACGTGTAAGATCTCTAATAAACTCCCATACAAAAAATATGGGAAAAATTCAGGAAAATAAATGGCACCCATGTTAAACCACTTAGACATGCCTTAATAAAAGATGGGAAAAGAATACTTGATCCAAAGGAAATAAGTAATGTAATAAGAGAAAATTTAGCAAAAGTAGGTAGTGACAAAAATTTAGATGAGCATTTCCACACAAAGAAAAATAGTATAGAATTAACCCTTTAACGCTGAAGCCCTATTTACAAAAACGTCTCCCGTATGCCGGCGGCGTTCAGTGAGTTAGCGCCAAAGCGGAAAAAAAGTTTTTTTCAAAAAATCACAGCATGCTTAGTTTTTAAGATTAAGAGTTCATTTTTGGCTCATTTTTTTTGTAATTGCCTGAAGTTTAGTATGCAACCATCAGAAATGAAAAAAAATATCATTATCATATATAAAAATTGGAATATATGACAGCGAAAAAAAAAACTCGTATATAATTGTATACAAATTGCGCTGTAAGCAAAACGGTTAAAGCTAATGACTTAATTTTTTTTAGTTGTATTGTACACTAAATTGCAATGATTTTGTATATAAAAAATTTTAAAATGATCAAAGTAACACAGAGAAAATATTATCACAAAATGATGCATGAATTCGTAACGCTAGACGAAATATATAATATATATATATATATATATATATTATATTTTTTTTTTTTTTTTTTTTTTTTTTTTCAAAAAAATTTACCAGAGATCGAAATATTGTGCTAGAGACTTCCCGTTTGTTGAAAAATGAAGCTAATTGATTGAATATTACTAAACTGTAAGTGTTTTAGCTTACAATTGCAGTTTTCGACCATTTGGTCGAGTTAAAGTTGACCGAAAAGTCGAATTTTTTCTATTTATCATGATTTATATGAAAATATTTCAAAACTGATAAAGCTACAACCATGAGTTATTTTTTGTTGTATTGTAAATGAAATTGCGCACTTTTTCATATATAAAACTTTATGTAACGACTAATATAAAACTGTGCAAATATTACTTACATAACGAGACGAAAGAATTTCTGAGATGTTCGCCAAGTTTACCATGCAGACGTAAGGAAAAAAATTTTTTCAGAAATTCACCATAAATCGAAATATTGTGCTAGAGACTTCCAGTTTGTTGCGAAATGAAGGTACATGATTGAATATTACTAGAATGTAAGAGTTTTAGCTTATAATTGCGTTTTTTGACCATTTCAGTTGAGTTAAAGTTGACCGAAGGTTGAAATTTTGGCAGTTATTGTGATTTATATGAAAATATTTCAAAACTGATAAAAGCTACAACCATGAGTTATTTTCTGTTGTATTCTACATGAAATTGCGCACATTTCCATATATAAAACTTTATGTAAAGACTAATATAAAACAGTGCAAACATTACGACAACGTGACGAAGGAAAAAGTTTTTTCAAAAATTCACCATAAATCGAAATATTGTGCTAGAGACTTCCAAATGGTTGCAAAATGAAGGTAAATGATTGAATATTACTAGAATGTAAGAGTTTTAGCTTACAATTGCGTTTTTTTTTACCATTTTGGTCGAAGTCAAAGTTGACTGAAGGTTGAAAATTTGGCAGTTATCTTGATTTATATGAAAATATTTAAAACTGATAAAAGCTACAACCATGAGTTATTTTCTGTTGTATTGTACATGAAATTGCACACATTTTCATATATAAAACTTTATGTAATGGCTAATATAGAACAGTGCAAAAATTACGACAAAATGACGAAAAGAATTTTGAAATTTTCGGCCGAGTTTAGCGGGCATAAGAAAAAGTTTTGTCAAAAATTCACCATAAATCGAAATATTGTGCTAGAGACTTCCAATTTGTTGCAAAATGAAGGTACATGATTGAATATTACTAGAATGTAAGAGTTTTAGCTTACAATTGCGTTTTTTTACCATTTGGTCGAGTCAAAGTTGACTGAAGGTTGAAATTTTTTGTAAGCGTTTGCTACGCCCACTCGGCATTCAACAGACAATTTTAGTCGACGTTTGCTACGTCCAACAGGCGTTTAAGGGTTAATAACAATAAATTTTGAAACAATAGAAGACATACATATTATTAAAGAAAATGTAATATGGAAGAGTTAGAATTTGCTCTGTTGAACAGCAATAAATCTGCCCCTAGAAGTGACAGTATTTGTTTTGAAATGATCTGCCGTTTAGCACCTGTGACAAAGTCATACTTAGAGTTTTATAACCACTTATGGCTTCAAAATTTATTACTTGATGAATGGTGTAAAGCTATAATTATCCCTATCCCCAAACCTGGAAAAGATCCCAGTAATGTGAACAGTTACAGACCAGTTTCCTTAAAAAGTTGTTTATGCAAATTACTGGAGAAAATGGAAAATGCTTGACTAACATGGCACACTCAAGAAAATAAAATTTGACCCCGACTCAATTTGGGTCACAATGTATCGCATCTACACTGTATTCTCTGTTTAACTTGGAAGACCACGTACAAAGAGGATTTGAACAAAAACCAATTAGTATAGCTGTCTTTTTTGACATTGAAAAGGCATATGATACTACATGGAGATATGCAATGCTAAAAATGTTACATAAAAACAACATCTATGGACATTTACCTAGGTGTATCCGAAACTTTCTGACAAACCGCACTTTTCAAGTGAGAATTGGTGATGTATTGTCAAGTACATTTCCACTTGAAAATGGTGTTCCACAGGGAAGCGCCCTTAGTTGCACACTGTTTACTTTAGCAATAAATATCAGTAATAATCTACTTATCGGAATTAAAAGTAACTTGTATATGGATGATTTTGCCACATTATTCAGCATCTCGCAGAAAACTATAAAAACAATAGATGAATGGGCCTCATTTGTAGGCTTTAAATTTTCAGTACAAAAAACTCAAGCAGTAATGTTTTATAAAAATAAAAAGTGGAAAAAAGGTGAAGAAATAGATTTAAAAATCGGAAATCATTCTACTGTATACCAATTAGCCAAATAGCAAAATTTTTGGGATTAGTATTTGATATTCACTTGAACTGGAAAGCCCACATAACATTCACGAAATCAAAATGTGAAAGAGCATTAAACTTAATTAGAAAACTATCGAACACTATTTTGGGAGCCAAGAGACATACCCTTACTGTACTGTATAAAGCAACAGCACTGTCTATTATTGATTATGGAAGTGAAATATATGGCTCAGCATCAGATGCAACACTGAAAACATTAGACCCAGTTCATAATGAAGGCCTTAGAATATGTTCAGGAGCTTTTCGATCATCACCAACGTCTTCTTTACAAGTTGAGTGTTGTGAACTATCTCTGTCTCTCCATAGAGAGCTAGTAACATTGAAGAGTGCTCTGAGAATTCAAACAAATGATTCTCCAACCAAAAAATAATTTGGATTAAGATTCCCCAACCAAAAAATAATTTGGATTAAGAGAGATATTTATAAACAATCATCCACCTCCTTTCCCAATTAGAGCTAGAAGATTTTTTGAGTCGCTAAATATAAATATACAAATACCTTTGATATTAAAATTACCACCTCCTTGGTCAGTGAATAAAATAAGAATTTATACACACTTAAAATATTTATCAAAAAGTTATACATATACCCAGAACACCATAGACAACATACAGTAGAACATATAATCCGAAAAGGTCCACATTACGCAGTATACGCCAACGGATCTAAGTCACAATACGGAGTGGGATATGCTGCAGTATCCCCAGACAAAACGTATCAGTTCTCTTTACCAGATAATACCTCAGTATTTACAGCTGATTTATGTGCAATAATGTTAGCCATAAAAATAATTAAGGAAGCCTCATTTAATAATTTTTTGATTTATAGTGACTGCAGAAGTGCTATAGAAGCCATTCAAAGCTAATAAAAAAATATTGTACAACAAATTAAGTTTTCACTCCATAAATTGTCTAATAATGGAAAAAATATTTAAATATGTTGGATCCCTGCCCTTGTAAGGATTAAAGGAAATGAAGAGGCTGATAAAGCAGCTAAAGATGCAGTACACATGACAAGAGCAAGTATAAACATCCCTACTAGTGACTCTATAAGAAATATAAAAACAATCATTGTAAGTAAATGGCAAAATAGATGGAATGAGGAACCTGAAAATAATAAATTAAAACAGATAAAATCCAGTGTTGGAAAATGGAGTTCATCATATGAGAGAGAGACACACGCACACAAGTAATTCTGACGAGTCTTTGAATAGGCCATAGTCATTTGACACATGGACACTTAATGAACAGCCTGTGTGGCCCTCCTCCTGAATGCCCAGATTGCAAAGTGTTGACAAGTCACACATTTATTATGTGAATGTCCAAACTATAACCTGCAGCAATTATAAAATTTGGGAAATAGATCAATGAAGGAAATTTTGTCAGAATCTCCTACTTTTCAGTAATACCAATTCTAATGTTCATTAGGAGCTGTGATTTAACTGGTAAAATATAAAAAGTAAATAATGGAAGTATGCAAGCCCTTAGGCATCTGATGAATTTTAAATAACTAAATTTTAAAATTTTACTTGATTTATTTTAAATTTAAACCCTTAAACGCCGACTGGACGTATTGTACGTCGACTAAAATTGTCTGTCGGGTGCCAAGTGGACGTACGGTATATCGACTACAAAAAGTTTTTTTAAATATTCGCGGAAAAATTCTTATAGGCCTAGTTTGCGAAAAATTTTAAATCACGCGCCTTGAGGGACACTGGGAGTTCACGGATCATGGTGTTTTGTTTACAAGCGTGATTCAGCTGCGCATGCGCAGATTTCTTTCTTCTCCCCCTAGAAAGCATCAGCAACGCATCTCAGAAATTCTTTCGTCACTTTGTCGTAATTTTTGCACCGTTTTATATTAGGCCTTACATAAAGTGTTATACATGAAAATGTGTGCAATTTCATGTAGAATACAACAAAAAATACTCATGGTTGTAGCTTTTATCCGTTTTGAAATATTTTCATATAAATCACGATAAGTGGCAAAATTTAAACCTGCGGTCAACTTTGACTCGACGGAAATGGTAAAAAAAAATGCAAATGTAAGCTAAACCTCACATTTCAGTAATATTCAATCATTTACCTTCATTTTGCAACAAATTGGAAGTCTACAATATTTCTAGAATTTTTGAAAAAAACGGTAACTTCGAAAATCTAGAAATTCTTTCATCACTTTTCGTAATTTTTGCACCATTTTATAACAAACAATTTATTTAAATACAACAAAAACAATTTATGTTGTAGCTTTTAATTTTGAAATATTTTCATATAAAAATCATTTTGCCAAAATTTCAACCTTCATCAACTTTGACGCGGAAATGCGAAAAAATGCAATTGTAAGCTAAAACTCTTACATTCTGTAACATTCAAAATCTCATTTTGCAACAATATTTCGATTTATGGTGAATTTCACCTTGTAACTCTGCTGAAAATCTGTTTCTTTTCACCTTGTCGTAATTTTCGCACCATTTTATATTAGACCTTTAAAGTGTTATACATGAAAATGTTCGCACTTTCATGCAGAATACAACAAAAATAACTCATGGTTGTAGCTTTTATCAGTTTTGAAATATTTTCATATAAATCACAAGTGCCAAAATTTAAACCTGCGGTCAATAAATAGAAAAAATGCAATTGTAAGCTAAAACACTTACATTCTAGTAATATTCAATCATATACCTTCATTTTGCAACAAACAGGAAGTCTCTAGCACAATATTTCGATTTATGGTGAATTTTAAAAAAAATCTTGTTTTTACGTCCGGTAACTCTGCCGAAAATCTGAATTTCTTTAGTCACCTTTCGTAATGCACCGTTTTATATTTTTGTGATAATGAAAATTTTCATCTGTGTTTGCTTTTATCGTTTGAAATATTTACAATTTGACAAGTGCAAAATTTATATCGAAACGAAAAATGCAATTTAAGCTAAAATTTACATTCTGTAACATTCAATCATTTACCTTCATTTTGCAACAAACAATATTTCGATTTATGGTGAATTTTTGAAAAAAAAATAACTCTGAAAATTCAGAATTTCTTTAGTCACCTGTTTTGCTCGTTTTATATTAGACCTTTAAAGTGTTATACATGAAAATGTTTGTCATACAATACAACAAAAAAATAATCGTGGTTGTAGCTTTTATCAGTTTTGAAATATTTTCATATAAATCATGATAAATTCCAATATTTAGCAATATTCATAATTATATTTTTTTCTCTAGCACAATATTTTTCTGGTGAATTTTAGAAAAATCTTGTTTTTACGTCCGTGCGTAAAATGCATCATTTGTGGCAATTTGTTATATACCAAAATCATTGAAAAACAACGAAAAAAACAAAATTTAACTGTTTTAATGCGATTTTAACAATTATATGCGTGCAATATTGATTTGATAAAATTTTTTTCCATTTCTGATGGTTGCATACTAAAATTGTGCAATTTTTCCAAATGAACTCTTAATCTTAAAACTAAGCATGCTGTGATTTTTTTTCCGCGCGCTAATACGACATCGACAGACACTTTTGTAAATAGAGGCTCTGTGTTTAAGGGTTAATATACCTTTTTAGTGCATATATATGGAAACATTAGTATAAATGTTTTTATTATGTGAGTGTGTTCCAGTATGAGAGCGTATGCCTTTGTGCAGTTTTTAATTTCATTTTCATTCATTTATCACCCTACCAAATGACCTGTTTGGTCCCAGTGCTAGGCTTGTAGCCTAGACCTGTCATTTCATCCAAATCCTTTGGGCTAGCCTTATGATAGCTGATAGTCAGCTCAGTGGTGGGGTTAAACTACTTTAATAATAGTAATTTCTGTTGGACATCAGTACATTTCACACAGGATCTCTCTCTCAAGGCCAGAGTCATTGATCTGTCTATTGCATTCATGAAGAACCTGTTGGTCAGTTACTAGGGTAGAATGTAATCGTGAAGATCACATTCTTCTACTTTACCTTGGGTTGTCCCAAATGTTTTGCCTTATTCACAACCTTTAGCAGTGCTCCACAAAAAGTTATGTCATAATCATAATTAGGAATATCATAATCACTGAGCAAAAGCTGCACATTTATCAGGGTTAATTGTTAACTCATATCTTAATCAAAACTTTCACATACACCCATTAAAATTTGTATGCCTTGTCTTGTGGGAGAGAGCAAAATAATGTCAGCATATACAAAAACTGCTGGACAGACATTGCTGATGTAGCAACCTACATTTGTTTTTATAACCCTCTCTGTTAAAAATCTATACTCAAAATAGACAATAATTGGGACATAACCCCCCCCCCCCGCTTCACTCCATTTTGAATTTTGAAAGTATCAAAATAAATACCATTCAATTTAACCCTAGCTTCAGTATTGTTACACATTGTTATTAGTATGTAGCCTGGTAACTAATGGCCACAACCCCTTGTTGATTAATATATTTTACAGTTCCTTGTATTGTATCCTGTTAAAAGCTTTTGAACAAGCTAGCAATTTTGCAAATATATTTGACTTGCAAGACACATAATACTGCACCATCTCCATTACCATAAAAGTACACAGTGATGTCGAAAAACTTTTCACGTAGGCAAATTGAAAATCACTTGACTTGAACAGTCTCTGAAGGTAGTCAATAATATACTCCAGTTACTTACAAAACGTGCTATTTAAAGCAATAGCTCTGTAGTTCTCAGAGCTAGGTAAATCCTTCCTTTTATTTCTGACCAGAGGTGAGAAGACTAGAACATTAAAAATATCATCACTAAGTCCATGATGCAGCATTATTGTCAAAAGAAAAACCAGATGTACATGAAATTTCCCAGAGGCTTGTTTCAGGGCATCAGTATAAATTTCATGGCTATCATCGTTTTTACCTCTTTTCAACTGCTTTATAGCAGTGCTGACCATTTGAGCAATAATATGATGCAAGTGACTGTCATTATTAGACTGATTACCTTGACATATATCAGATATATGATTACTTTGACTTATAATCAGATATACTATATCAGTCTGTACCTTGACAAAATACATATTTTGTCACCTTGACCTTCATTATACGGTGCTTTTTTATTTATTAAAGATTTATGGGGCCTCCTTGCCTCTTCCCATCTGTTATGCTAGAGTTGAAACTAACCTTACACTTAAACCTACTCATTTCATTCCAAAAGGATTTAGTTTCCAGCGCTCAATTTGTTTGCTACCCAATCTCTTTTTATGTTATTTGCATTTTTCTCTGTGACATCAGTTGCCTTATGATAATTAAACCTTGGTATGTGCCTGATCTGACTAACATAACCATCTGTTGGTCTTCCACAATCTTTCAATAAACTGTGCCAAAAAATCACCTGATTGTTGTAACTCTTATGTAAATATTCCATTCAGCAACTATATCTCTTATCTCAGTTTTTTATTTTCTTATGTATTGAGGCAACAGTTGCTAAATCTAGTGATTTGGCTAGCTGGTATAAATAAATAGCACTGAAGTCAGATGAGTGTCAAGTACAATGAAAATCAGAGCAGTTTAGTTCTTCGAATGGTATATATATATATTGTCTAACATTTGGAACAATAAATGTCTGAAATTGTCTCTTTCAGATTTGAAGTCAAACATTGAAGTCTCTCCTTTGGGGCTTTCTGCTAGTTATTTCATACAGTTCTTCATTATTACATCTAATCTAACTTCTTGATGACTGAACAATCATCTGACACATTATTTCCATCATCGCATGTGCTACATGTAAGCACTCCCCCACTCAAACTGTTACTAATACAGAAATGATCAATTCGAGACTTCTGCTCTAATGAGTTCATAAAGGTAAATCTGATGTCATACTGAGCATCAGTTGTGGGTACAGTGAAGTTATTTGCTTGGGCGGACTAGCAAAACAGACTCGCTCTTAAATTAGCCATACTTACATCTCAAAATCACCTCTCAAAAGGACATTGCAGTCCCTTGTATTACATATCAAGCCTGTATCACAAAGAATTTAAACAACTCCTTATTGGCATCTGCTCCTACATTACAAGGCATATATACTTTTAACTGGATCACATTCATATCATTACTCTTCACTCTGACAGCATACAATGTTTTCGATATAGTATCAATATTTTTTGCTTGATATGACAATGACCACTTCTAGATTACAACAATGCCTCCAGTCTGCCCACATATACACTGTTATCTTTCATGGCTGATTTTCCCATGACCTCCCCCTGATCCCAACCCCTTGAAGAGCTGGGGGGGGGTTGGGTTTAGGGACCCACTGGAGAGATTGAATGCAGTTTTATACTTGCTATCTCTGCAGTGGGTTCAGCCAAACATTGGGAAGCCTTTGTCCTTTTACAACTCCCTCTAATAAATTTTCTGGCTTATCTCTCATTCTATCATTGACAACATTTGTATGTCACTGAAATATGGAATAGACTGCTCTTGTTACATAGATGGAGGGTGAAGATGGACACCATGCCTCTCCACCTGTAAAACTGGAGTACCTGATGTGATTGAGCAATGTGAAACTTTTATGTCCAGTCTTGCCAGCAATGCTGGGTCTGATCTTGATGGACTGACGACCCTTAAGGAACTGAGGGTATGGTGTATATCCAGGTGAAGATCCCAGTGCAGTTAACACTGTAGGTACAGGTAATGTTGCACCTCCTTGGTGAAAGAGACCTCCATCCTGGATGAAATTAAAATACATTGTCATATGACGACACAATTCAAAACCTCTTGACATCTGGCTTGCCAGTGAACGACACCAAAGGAAACTCAATTCAAGTAGTTAAAGATGGTATTAATACACTGATACCATATAGAAGGCCAAGAAAAACTAGATAAAGGCAAGACCCAACCTTGACACACTTTCCTAACCTTAGAAATCGACAAAAAGTATCAGCTTTAAAATTAGAAAATTTCTTATTGAATAGGCACTCAACTTCTGACATGTCATTCAGACAGATAAAAGACCAGATGTGATTGATAGAAACCACAACTAAAAATCAATCTGAAAATTAAGTTATTATTAATAAACATTGATAATGTAAAGGTAAAAGTAAAAAACATGATAGTATGAGCAGTGTACAGGGTACCACAATACTCCCTGAAAATAATGAGCAGCCAATTGAAAAGAATATATTGTTGGATTCTTTTAAAAAGAGGTATGTAACAACGTACAAGGCTATAGAGAAAGTAATAAACAAACATTGAAAATTGCAAAAATAACATTTTGAAGGTCAAGGTTACCCTTAAAAATTAAAATTATGGCACAGAAAAGAGAATTAAGACCGTATGTTCCAAAAGTACTACAGTGCCAAAACTGTGGTAAGTATGGACATAATAAGAAAAATTGCCAAAATACATCTGTAATCGCATAATTTGGATCTAAAGAACATGCCACACAGTGGAAATGTGGTGAACCAGAATGTGTAAACTTTGGGCAGAATCACCATGCAAAGGTCTAAAGAATTCATGTGTTATATATACAATACAAAGTTGAAATTATTGCGGGAAAGAACAGGAATGCCTATAAAAGAAGCCAAATTAGAGTTTAAATTTAGAGGAAATTCATGATCTCGCTAAGAACCGTTCCTTTTCTTCTATAACAAGAACAAATAATAAAACAAAACTGGAAATAGATAAAGGTAACAAAACCCAGATAGATAAATCTCAAGAAACAATTACTACCTTACAGGAAAAAACTGAAATAGCAAATAACCAAGAAACAAATACAGATAACTAATATGGGTAATATTTGATCAAATTCATTTGAGATATTATTCAGGCAAATAGAAGCACAGGAAGTTAGTGCTTGTGCTACAGAAATAGCAGAAGTAAGTTGTAATGAAGTGGAAGAGATAGATGAAAGAGACCTTCAGAGAGAACTCCACCCAAAACCAAAAAACCAAATACTATTTGAAAAACACTTGGCAAACTAAAGACATAAGTCCCAAAGAAAGAACAAAAACCAAAACATTATAAGAATATACATTTATCTCCTAAAAATAACAAAACCAATGGAAGGAGATACCCAAAATGTTGAAGAAATAGTAGAACAAAAAACCATAGACAAGGATGATTATTTGAATAGAGAAGAGAATACCCTGTCACCAGTTATTGGTGCAGCAAGAGCAAACAAAAAAAGAATGATACATGAAAACACATTTGGAAAAATGAATGTTTCATTGAATTGTTTTAGCAAAAACAATCATAACAAAATATAATTTAACAAACACTATAAGAAATTTTGTAAAATACAGAAACAAGAAACTACATATTAGTTTAGATACTCATGAAGGATTGTATGTCCATTGAACACCTAATACTCTATAAAGAAAAACAAATAAATGTTACGAATAAAATCTTTAAAAAAATGCAAAATGATAATCTGAAAAAAAGGCAAATTGATAATCTACAAAAAGAAAAAACTTGAACTTTTTAACGTAATATTTTGAATAATTATACAGTGTAATGTTAATTGTCTACAGACCAAATTACATCTGGGTAAAATACAATGATTACTTGAAGAATATGAACCAATGATTTTATTTTTACAACATGTCAATAAAGCAGTATTGAAAATAGGTAAATACACTTTATCATCTTCATTTAAAGAGAAAAAATGAAGTTTAAGTACTGCCAAATGTATAGGTAACAATGTATTGTATTACAAAACACTCGTCAGCACTACTTACAATTATCAACTATTAAAATATGAATAAAAAAAAACAATTATTTAATGATATCAAAGAACCTACATTAATAGTGGGTGATTTTAATGTTCACAACCCAATATGGAACTATAATTGTACAAACCCAAACAAAACAATAGAAGAATGTGTAAAGTCAGATGTGTGCTGTATAAATGATAATGAAATCAGCACATATTATTCAAAACACATGGGACATTTTTTCCAATGGACTTAATTATATGTTCATCAGATATCATAGGCTAGATTGGAACTCGGTTGCTGACTTAAACACTAATGATCATTTCCCAGTATTAACTTCCATATTACAGAATAATCCTACAAAGCATTTCCCCCATTATAACATTAATGAAACAGATTTGGAAGGATATGAAATGCACATCAGGAATTACTGAAACTAATAAATTTTCTGTCTGTTTCATAGAAAAAGCTGCAGATAAGACTATACCTAAGACAAAATGCCATCCAACTAAACATAAGCTACATGGTGGTCAGATAAGTTATCAGAACTGATAAAACTAAAACACTCAGTAGGGAGAAGACTAGATTATTTGAATAGAAAATGTAATGAAATTAATAAAACATTATTGATATTAGAAGGAAATTTACAAAAAGTTACATCTTACTAATAGAAATTGATACATTAAAGAAAAATAAAATAGAATTAGTTTCATTAAATTTTGAAACAGTGGAAGATATATATATTATTATAATAAGAATTCTGATGGGTCTGCCTCTAGACTTCAAGAACCCAGGCCTCATATTGCCCTTAGATGTCTCGGAGGCAGATTGGGGAGCCATTCTGAGAAAAATTTGATGTTAGGTAATTGGACTGTAGAGAAGAGCAAGCTGCCTATAAACAACCTAGAGCTTTTGGTAGTTTGGAAGGGTCTTACCCAAGTCAGAGACAAGATGATGTAGTCTGTTCCAACAATTCGCTCTCTTGTTCTTACATATGGAGGCAAGAAGGCACAAGTTGAGAGATCTGTTCAGGCAAGCAAACAAGATTTACTTCTCCTTGGCAGGTCCAGGAACATCATTCTTTCACCTCATTTTGTCCCAGGGAGAAACAAACAACTTTATCATTTACAACTCAGCAGGAAAGGGTAGGGTCTTCTGTTAGAGTGGTCTCATCATCAACAAGTCTACCAGAATATGTGAAACCTTTGGGGAACCTAAACATCAATCTGTTTGCAACTGCCCAAAACTCAACACATTTAGTTGACTACCCTCCATGCCAGCATCCTCAGGCATGAGCAGTCGATACCTTTCTCGAGTTGTCAGATCTAGACTTAACGCTTTTCTTCTGTTTCCTGTCTTTGAGAAGCAAACAATATTTTAAACATGTCATGTCTGCTATGTAAGTGCTGAATGGCTGAAAGTGCCCCAGTGCTTGGCTTGATAGCTTAAATTTCATAAAATCTCTTTGAGTTAGTAAGTGTTATGTACTTACTAATATCAGTAGTAAGTAGTTGATAGAAGGGTTCTCTAGTGTCCTATCATCCCCTCAATTGATGGATGTGGGTTTGCAATAGCACACTCAGCACAACGGTCAACCAGACACATTCCAAGATGGTAGATGTATGACAGACAAGTTCAGTCACCAGCGTCAGTGTTACCTACAATTGGTCTTGACAGCTCAGTGTTTTGAAGAATTTTTTGATCTAGGAAGATTGTCAGTTAGTCCTTTAATCTTGACACTCCGAAGATGTTACTGTTAGGCTCTGTCTCTACAGATTGTGGGTGTAACAGACATCGACCAGGCCACATTGAAAATATCACTTCTCGTCCGATGAACGAAGTTAGCAATGATTGGGTCAGGTCAGTACTGTACTTGGATAGGTGACCTCCTGGAGCACTGGTTTCTGTTGACATCTAGGAGACGTCTCTTGCATCCATGGTTAGGAATCTTAGGGCTAGTCAGTACGCATCTATGATTCAAGTGTTGGACTTAGACCTTCCCAATGTTTTGCCTGATTTATTGGGAGATCAACAATACCTCCAAACTAAGTTCCGACAACCTGTTTTTGGTTCCTACTCATTCAAGAAGTGGTGTCTAGGAGCTCCATTTATTTTGACTTGATGTGGTCACACTCCTCCTCCTTTTTAAGCTTTCAAGAGTCTCAAGATCCAAGATAGACATTCCTTGGTGTGATAGCAACAACACCATGGTGGTGCCATGGTCAACAGAAGGACCTAGTGTCCTTTTATCGGCTCTATTGCAGTGAAGGTACACAAGCAGACAGAAGAACATTCAGTACAGTGGCCAACCAAACATCGCATGCAAGATGGATGTAATTACAACAATTATTCAATGAAGTCAGAAGATAAGGACAGTTGATCTTGGCACTTTTGGAAATTCGTTCAACCTCTGAAGAAGCTTGATCATGGTCCTTCTTTCTCAACATGCTGAAGTTGGCGCTGTTCTGTTCTGTCTTCTCGCACCTTTGAATAAAGTAAGACATCTTTGGTGCCTTTCATCATTCCACATGTTTTGATGGGGACATCAGATTGTGTTTCTTGGGGGACATCCGATGATTTTTCAAGGCCAGGGGCATTGGTCTGTCCATTGCATTCAAGAAGAACCTGTTGGTCAAGTACTAGGATGGAATGTAATCATGCAGATCACATCTGTCTCCTTTTGCCTTGGGACATTGCCCATAGGTTCTTGGATTCCTTTCCCTTGGATCCTATGGTGGATGTTCAACAAGTCATGTAGTTCACCCAGCTCTTGAGGGACAGGTTGCATCTCGTGCAAGGTGTGTGGCTGCAAGGAGAAGGTGTGTGTGGGACTGGCCTCCTCCCTTTCTCCTGTCTTCTTTCCTCTTCTAGTGGGCAGAGGAACAGTGAACAAGCCATCACGTGCTGGACTGGCGTGCATGCAGGCGCTCTAGATGACTGAGTATCCTGTCTATAATCTAGCTCTTATTTGGATTAGTAGATGCAAATCCTTCCTTCTGTCTAGCAAGGGGAGAGAGGGACTGACTGCGAGCAAACCAGTTGGTTCTTAGCTTTATAGTCTCCAACACTGGGGGTTCATCCAAACCTTTTCAAATCAAGAATATTACATTCCTTTAATTTGAAATGCCCAGAAGTCTGGCAGTTGAATATCTCTCTTGTTTGATAGATCTGAGGTATGGTTTCCTCCCTTTGCTCTTTAATGACTGGGAAGAGAGTACCCTGGTGAGCGGGACCATGGTTCAGAGATTTTCTCTGAATCCTCCCTCCAAAAGTAAGTCTCCCATATGGAAAGACTGAGGGTTTGTATTCTTGTTGGAACAAATGACAATTTATTAAAGTAATTTGTATTTTTCCTAACATACAAACCTGAGTTCTTTACATAAAGGGCCCACCTCTTACCACCCATCATTCTACCACCCATCATTCTCTTACCTGGGCCAAAAGGTTAGCTGTGCAGAATTGATTGCACCCTGACTTGGCAGGTGGTACTCCTGCCCCTACCATCGGTAACTGTTACCATACCACCTTGCAAAAGTTCAACGGCCGGATTTTCAGCTCGCAAAAAGTTAATCCAATATCGAAAGACCTCAGGTTTGTATGTTTGGAAGAATACAAATCACTTTAAAAAATTTTTCATGTTTAATCCCTTTTTAGAACTGAAAAATGATTTGATCAAAATTCTTTGTTGAAATTTTCAAGTAAGAAATTTTTTTCCAGGAATCCAGATTTCAAAGGGTTTGTGGACGTCATGTGTGAAGAGTTCTGCAGTGTGGCCTACCATCCCTGCTGTTGGAAAGCACACAAAGAAGAGCAGGAAGACCAGTTTGGAAAAATGTCAGACAAAGTAAGTTGTGTTTTTATAATGCAGTGTCAACCAGTCAAGTAGCAAGCCCTCCTTCAGTAGTGTTTTAAGTGGCGATGAATGATAGTCATTCTATTAATTTTGAAATACACTTGGGTCTTTTATTTTTTGTGAGTACCCCAAAAATTTTCATTTGGTCTAGTCACCCCAGATGATAGAGAATGCTGTATTTCTTTGCCTTAGTATTATGTGAGCAAGAGTTTTAGGCACCAGTGGTGTTGATGTGTAATCTCCTTTTAAGGCAGATATCCCTGTGTAATGTCCCTTTTGTGGATATGGTTAGGGTTTTCTTTAAGAAAGAATAATAGTAAGCAGTTCACTCATCTTGAGGAGTATCAACTTGGTGTAACTATTTAAGTTAGTTCTGGAATGTTTTCTGCCTGTCTACCTGTTAGTTACAATTCATATTGCCTTTTTCATAAATCATATTTGGCATGTGCTAAACTTGGAAGTATATTTACTTTGGCCAGAAGGCAAGTCCAGCAATAAGATAAGGGTCCAAGTAGGATGTCCATTGAATGTTTCTCTTGGCCCAAGGTATCCTGGGAGAGCTTTGAGTGTAGGATTTGCTGTAGTCTGAAGAAGAGTAGAAGCACTAATTAAGGCGAACATTTGATTTATCTTGTCTCGACCCCATCATTTATATGTACTTATATTCATGGCCCGAATGGTCCCCAGTTTCACATGTCGTGTTTTCTAGAACACACAAGCAACAATGTTGTCTTGCTGTGCACCCATCTAGTGTTTTCCTCATTTTCTGAACCTGCAATGCTATTAACAGCTTTGTTTCACTTTTTTCCCAGGGGATACTTTACAGCTAGAGCAATATCTCCTGCATGTACTACTAACCATATTTTTAATTTTTCCTCATCTAACTGTTATATATTGCAGCCTTGTCTCAGTTTAGTGTGTTCAATGATTAATAAAGAGTAAGTTTTTGAGTAATAAACATAATTTCTGCAGAAAGCAGTAGTGACAGTTGCAGGTCTTGAGATAGGTCTTTGGCTTTATAATGAAATTATTATCCTGAAGATTTGGTTCTTTCACAGTTTACTCCATTCTTGTCTGGTTTTTCATGTTTATGTGCATATTAGTCTTTCATCATTTTATACTGTTTTTGGCAAGTTTTTATGTATACTATAGTACTCTCTGATTAACTAATTAACCCTTAAACGCTGAGCCTCTGCTTACAAAAGTGTCTGCCGTATGCCGGCGGCGTTCGGGAGTTAGCGCCAAAGCGGAAAAAAAGTTTTTTCAACAAATCACAGCACGCTTAGTTTTTAAGATGAAGAGTTCATTTTTGGCTCCTTTTTTTGTCATTGCCTGAAGTTTAGTATGCAACCATCAGAAATGAAAAAAATATCATTATTATATATAAATATTGGAATATATTACAGCGCAAAAAAAAAAATTTTCATATATAATTGTATACAAATCGCGCTCTGAGGAAAACGGTTAAAGCTAATGAGTTATTTTTTTTTTCGTTGTATTGTACACTAAATTGTGATGATTTTGGTATATAACAAACTGTAAAACGATCAAAGCAACACAGAGAAAATATCACAAAATGATGCATGAATTCGTAACGCGCTGACGTAAAAAAAGTTTTCAAAAATTCACCATAAATTGAAATATTGTGCTAGAGACTTCCCGTTTGTTGCAAAATGAAGGTAATTGATATATATAATTGTATACAAGTCGCGCTATGAGCAAAACGGTTAAAGCTAATGAGTCGTTTTTTTTTTTTCGTTGTATTGTACACTAAATTGCGATGATTTTGGTATATGACAAATTGTAAAACGATCAAAGCAGCACAGAGAAAATATTATCACAAAATGATGCATGAATTCGTAACGTGCTGACGTAAAAAAAAGGTTTTTTTCAAAAATTCACCATAAATCGAAATATTGTGCTAGAGACTTCCCGTTTGTTGCAAAATGAAGGTAATTGATTGAATATTACAATTGCAGTTTTCAACCATTTCAGTCGAGTTAAAGTTGACTGAAGGTCGAATTTTTTCTATTTATCGTGATTTAAATGAAACTATTTCAAACAAAACTGAAATAAGCTACAACCAAGAGTTATTTTTTGTTGTATTCTACATGAAATTGCACACATTTTCATGTATAACACTTTATGTAACGCCTAATAGAAAACGGTGCGAAAATTACGACAATGTGACTAAAGAAATTCTGAGATTTTCAGCCGAGTTACCCCACGCAGAGGTAAGGAAAAAGGTTTTTTTCAAAAATTCACCATAAATCGAAATATTGTGCTAGAGACTTCCCGTTTGTTGCAAAATGAAGGTAAATAATTGAATGTTACTAGAATGTAAGAGTTTTAGCTTACAATTGCGTTTTTCGACCATTTCAGTCAAGTCAAAGTTAACCATAGGTT